>NW_008331125.1:5269723-5273118 GCF_000622305.1 Nannospalax galili | reverse complement strand
AACTCGCCTGAAGGTATCGCCTGTCTGGCTTTGCTGTTTGTCAAGTAACTTTTAGCTATATATATGTATGCTCTTATGAAATTATATTGGCCCCTTTAATCTTTGGTTATACTTCCCTTTTGGGTGTTTAAGGACATATTTCTTAAAACTACTCAGTGTCACGGTTGACATTTCACTTGTATAAGTCTTTCTTGTGCTTATACTTAATGAAGACTGTACAGCAAATGGCAGACATCAGATGTATTCCCTTAGAGGATTTGAATTGGCTCTATTAATCTCCCCCTCTGACTTCGAGACTGCTTAAAAATAAATGTCTGGGTCAACATTTTATAAATGTTGAAATATTAATTTTTCTTCTGTTCACCTACAAAGAGAAATTTGGTCTTGAGGAGCTAAGCCAGGAGCAACTCAATGAAATTAAAATTATTCAAGATAACCTCCATTTCCATCACCCAGTGGCCTGCCTGATCCTGATTTTGAGCCTATTGGCCCACAGAACTATCTTTTCAAGCTCTGACATGTTAAAATCCCTTTTATCTACAGCCTCAACTTGTCTACCTCACCTACACCTTCTCACTCTTGGTCCCTCGTTTTTCTTTCATTTGATTCTGTGTCTCCATTTCTCTGATGGTTTTCTTAAACTGGAATGATGCAATCCACCCCACTCTCATAGGTCCTTGTTCCTGGCTAGTTTTTGTCAACTTGACACAAACTAGAGACACCTGGGAAGAGGAACCATCAACTGAGGAATCTTCTCCATCAGACTGGCCTTTTGGCATGTGTATGAGGCATTTTCTTGATTGCTAATTGATGTGGGAGGGCCCAGTCCACTGTGGGTGGTGTATTACTTCGCAGGTGGTCTGGGATATATAAGAAAGGTACCTGAGCAAGCCAGGGAAGCAAGCCAGTAAGCAGCATTCCTCTGTAGGAATACCTTGGCTTCAGTTCCTGCCTCTGGGTTCCTGCCTCAAATTCCTCCTCTGACTTCTTTCAATGATGGACTGTAACAACAAAGTGTAAGCTAAGTAATACCTTTTCCTTCCAAGTTGTTTTTTGACAGTGTTTAATCACAGCAACAGAAAACAAATTAGAGTAGCCCTTAACATGGAAAAACAGGAGCTGTATATGTATGTATGTATGTATGTATGTATGTATATATACATATATATTCTATTTTACTCAATAATCAAGAGCCTCGTACTTCATTTTAAATTAAAATAAAATAGATCTGTAATAATACTTTGAAGACAAAACTTAAGACCAGAATTTTCAAGCTTCTAATAGGCCACCATGAGCCAGGCTCCCAAGCCTCAAAGATAAGTTTTCCTTCTCTGTCACTACGGATATTTCAAAAGAAAAAAAAATCAGAGAGGATTAACCTAGCCTGGTCAGCATCCTCTTGGTTACCATTTCTAACCAAATTCTCCGTGACCTCTGAGATTTCTTAGTATCGTTGACCTTCCTTTAAAGTCCCATTTAGACTGACTCACTCAAACCATTTCTTCTGCTCAAATTCCAGGGTGGCACTAGAATAAGTGTCACAAAAGCTGGTAGAACCACAGTTCTAAGTATTGACCATTACTAACCGGTCTCCTTTCATCTCTGTTATGTGTCCTAAACTCTTTCCAGTTCTTCATATTCTAAAATATACTTCTTTCTCAGAAAAAAAAAAAAAAAAAATCATTTTTCACTTTTCAGAGTTTGAGACAATTTTAAGTGAATTACAGTTTCTTCCCACCAGTGTTAAGAGAGGGCCCCTATTCTTTTCTGAGATTACCCTCTGCAGCCATGTCCTTGAGCTGCTCCCTCCAGCCACCTACTATTCCTTGCATCCCTCAAGCCTTTGATTCTCCCTCCTAAATGACAAAGACAATTGCCTCTGCCAGATAAGCATCCTTTCTTTACCCTGCTTCTCCCAAAACTCTCCATCCTTTTCCTACCAAATGTCTTGAAAGAATTGCTTATATTCAAGGAAGTCATCACTTCTCCTATTCTCTTCTTGAGCCAACAAAAGTAGGCCTCTGTTTTCATCAAGTCAATCTCATTAAGGGACCAGCTCATCACCGTCTAGGTCTCAACTCTGAAAGTGTCCTCCTTCAAATCCAAAAGTATATGCAAGTGCCCTTTAGTCCCTCTCATCCCACCCCTACACTCCTACTTTATCCCCCAGATCTCTGGCTATTCCTACTCAGCCTCATTCACTGGCTTCTCATCATCTGTTCACCTCATGCACAACAGTCTCCAGTATTCAGTCTCTTCTACAGCCTCTCCCTTAGAAACTGCACACATCTCTGCCTTTAATTATATCTATGTAAAGGATTTTTTTTTTTACTCCAGGGCCTCTAACCTCTAGCTTGATAATGAGCCACTAGCCCATCTCTGTTACCTATTGTATGTTCTCAAGTAGGGAACCTAAAGAACAGATGATGGCTTTCTACACCAACAGCTACATGGCCTTGGGCAAGCCACTTGACCTCTGAATCCCAATTAGCAACAGTAATAATAGTAACTCATAAAGTTAATGGTAAAGATTCAAAACATAAAAATAGGAAAACCATTTATTTACACTGATTCATCAGGCACCTATAACAGTATATGTCAGAAAGGCTTGCAATACAGAAATTAGCTAATAACAACTCGTTCAGTTCCTGCAAGGACCCTGCAAGATAAGCTGTTTTATTAGTCTTGTTTCACACATGGGAAAATTAAAGCACAGGTAACTACCTTAGAATTCACAGCTAGTAAAAAGCCAAGCCTGATTCCATACTAGGCAAGCTAGCACCAAAGTATATACCCTGGACCACTGCACCAAGATGCCACTAATCACAATGCCTTTTAAAATATTATAGAAATCTGATTAGCATTATTAAATGAAAAACCCAGTACATAAGAGCATCCTTGCATTTCTGCTCTCTATGCTGAGTTTCTCTTAGGTGAGCACCATTCTTGTAAACTATGACCTCGTTAATAGTCAACTTTCTCTTTTACCTGAGAGCATATTACTGTCAAATCTTTTGAAAAGGCTGCTTACTCCCTTATTCCGTGTGTCTACCTCTCCAAAGGTTTCTCATTCCCACTGGTGATATTTCAACTTGAGCCCATTTTATGTCAAGAAAGAAAGACACAGAGATAGAATCATAAAGAAAATTAAAGGAGAGGTAGAGGGAGGAAAGGAAGAAGTGAAGGAGTTGAGACTTCTGTCTTTAGGACAATTTGTGAAATTTCAACAAATTTTTCATATCAGACAACACTTGTATAACATTAAATTTCTTGATTTTTTTTATGCTTGCACCAAAGTTATACAAATGAAAGTCCTTGCTCCTCGGAAATATTTAGGGGTAAAAGAGGCATGGTATCAATAACTTACTCTCAGATGATCTAGAGAAATTACTATA
>NW_008331125.1:5242790-5269705 GCF_000622305.1 Nannospalax galili | reverse complement strand
GAGAGAGAGAGAGAGTGTGTGTGTGTGTGTGTGTGTGTGTTTGTGTGTGTGTGTGTGTGTGTGTTTTTGTATAAAGATTCCTATCAACTAGAAGTAAAATGATTTTGTTTTGCCTTAGGAACTTGTTCCTTTTCTCTTTTTTTCTTTCTTTTCTCCTCCTTTTTCTTTTCTTTCTTCTTTTTCTCCTTCTGCTTCTTCAGTGTGTGTGTCTGTATGTCTTTCTGTCTGTCTGTCTGTCTGATGTAAGAAATCAGACTCAAGACTTTGTACCAGCCAGGCATGCAAACTACCACTCAGATATACCTCAGCCCCTAATTTTTTTAGGAAAAAAAACCTCTAAGCTTTAAAGAAAAACTTAAAGAGCTTGTCTAATTCATTAGAAAGATCTAGGTAGAGGGGGCTGGAGAGGTAGCTCAGTGGTTAAGAACACTGGCTGTTCTTGCAGAAGACCTGGGTTCGAATCCCAGCACCCACATGGCAGCTAACAACTGTCCAGTAACTCTAGTGGCCTCTTCTGTCCTCCACAGGCATTGTGTTACTTGGGTGCACTTACATATATACAGGCAATACATGCATACACATAACTTAAAAATAAATTTAAAAGATTTTTTGTAAATTTTTTTATTATTTTTATTTTATATGTGTGCATGTATTACCTGTGTGTAGGTAAGTTACACCCGTGTTGTGTAATGCCCACAGAGGTCAGAAGAGGCTGTCAGATCCCCTGGGACTGGATTTACAGACAGTTGTTAGCTGCCATGTGGGTGCTAGAATTTGAACCCAGGTCTTCTTCAAGAACAACCAGTGTTCTTAACTACTGAGCAACCTCTCCAGGCCCAAAGGTGTTTTTATTGTTGTTGTTGTTTTGTTTTTTTTAAAGAAAGTTCTAGGTAGAAACAACAGCACAGGTACTCAAGAGAAATGGAAATTCAGTTCCATGTGACTTCAGGTCTTGTTTATCATCATGCTACCCTCCCTGAGTGTCTGTCACTCAACTTCAACTGCACATGGGGTTAGTCAGAGCTGGACTCAGACTATTCTTTGATCTCTTCTTTATAGTAACAGAGACTACAGCTCAAGGGAGGTTAAGTCACATGCCTATAGTGGCTCCAAGATTGTTAGTGAGGTTATTCCTACTACAACTAGAGTTTAGGATCCAAGTCTGAGATTTTGAGAGTTACACACACAGACAGAAGAGAAGTTTAGACCTTTAAGAGAAAAGAAGGAGAAAAGCATAAAGCCAAAGCCTAAACTCAGAAAACATGTATTTAAGAAACATAATAAGTCACTCTAAAATCCCCAAACATGGCTTTTCCATTAATATTCCAGATGATTAATTCCTAAACCTCATCCTACTACAAGGAAAACAAAAATCAACCACTCCCAGAGGAGGAACAAAATAAAAGATAATTCTTTTTTCTTTCATTCTTTTAGCAAGTATCAATGTCTATCGCACACCAGAAATTACTTAAGGTTCTGAGTAATTACTCAATGTTCTGAGGGCACAAAACAGACTAAGTCCTTATTTGCAGAAAATTTATCACAATTGTACATTGTTTTAATAATGTTTCCATATCCATAACCCAGAGAAGACTTCCTAAAACAAGTTATTATTCTCTATGACCTTTACTTCCCTAATCTCTTTAAATGAACAAAGACTTTACCACCCACATTCTATAGAGTAATGGTGAGACTGAGTAAAAATCACCTGTAAAGGACCTAATATGGATCCTGCAATTCAGTAAGCGACCAATAAACTGTAATATGTAATGATTAGCACATGTTATAAACCACCTGAGCTATTATCACTACCCCCTCAGAAGTAAACCAGTGGTGGCTGGAGAGATAGTTCAGCAGTTAAGAGCACCAGCTGTTCTTGTAGAGGACCCAGGTTCAATTTCCAGCACCCACATGACAACTAACTGTCCATAACTCCAGTTCCAGGGAAACAGACACCCTCTTCTGACCCCTGCAGGCACTGCACAACATGGGTACACTTACATACATGCAGACAATACACTTATACACATAAAATAAAAACAACAAAATATTTTTAAAAGAAGCAAACCTTGTGAATGGCCCTATCAGCATCCCGATTCTCATCATTCAGAAACAGTCTTCCAAATTTTGACTATTTCTGCATCCAACTCTGCTCTATATACTTAATTCTTACTCCAAATAAAAACTGAAGCCACAGGACTTCATGCATGTTTTATGTTTCCTAATGAGCAATAAATTCATAAGTAGCCGTTAAAATTTAGTCCACTCATGTGACAGAGCACCTAAAATTAACTCAGATGTCATCAGAAGTATTCTGAGTCTGCTTTGGGAAACACTCCCCATATGCTCAACTGTGCAGAGCTGATCACGATATCCAAATCTGGTTTATTTAGATAAAACGTGTTTTGGAGAATCTGTCCTCTTCTCACAGACTCCACTGCTACTCTTCTAACAGCCCCTCAGCATCTCTCTTTAGCATAACTGTCACAGCCTCCCAACTTCCCTACAGCCTATTCACACTCCACCCAGAAGTCAGATCCTATCTCTCTCCTGTCCCTCAAAGGAATAGCAGATCACCACTGAACTTAGAATAAATGAGAAAACTTGACTGTTCACAAAGGCCCTGTACAGTCTGGCCCCTGGTTGTTTTCCCCAACATGGTTCCTACCTTTCTTTCCACTGCAAGTACCCACAGCCTTGGCATCTGATAATCCCTCTGCTTTCAGCACACTTTGTCCAGATGGTTCCAGCTCACTCCCTCACTTTAGAGGCCTTCCCTGAACACCCAATCAAAAAGCACCTCCACCATCACTCCATCCATATACTGCTTCATTTTCTCCATAACAGCTTCCACTGTCAAGCATTTATTTACATATTCATGAATTTGTTTAATATCCATAAGGCCAAGTAAATTGTAAGCTACTAAAAAACCTAAATTTTGTCTATTTTTACACAACTGTATTACTAATGCCTGAAATAGTATGAAATACTAAACAATCTCTCATATGAAAGTGTTAGTGACTGGGCAGAGGCAGATTACGAGTATTTTTCGAAATGCTCATATGAGGTTTCTCCAGGATGTACAGAGCGGGCAGCAACTAACGCAAACTTGGAATTTTAGGCAGAAGAAAGCAAACTAACAAGAACTTTTAAAACCAAGACTAAAACCCACAAATTTACCCAAGAAATGCTGTGCAAATATTGGCCTCCAAATACTGAAACTGATTAAAGCAGAATAGAGCTCAGGTATGGCTATAGACAGAACTGAAAAGAAATCAACTTTGGCATTCAAGAATTTATACCGTTTAATTTTTTTTTAAGTAGAGCTGGGGATGCATAAATAAATCAAGATTATCTTTTAATGACAATTTATTGTCAGTAAGCTTTAAGAACAAGTACTGAGAAGTCAAAAGGAGCGTTTAATGTTTTTTTTTTTTTTTACTTAGTCTATAGAAATGCCGCAGAACAATATAACTACAAAATAGAGGCTACACATTTTGTGGAAAAGATTAAAATTAATATGTATGAAATTAATGTATTATCAGTGGTCTCAAGTCATGAACTCCTCGTATACACACTTGAACTCATGATTTCATATTCCTGTACCAGGACTCTGAGCACTACCATGCTCACCAGTAGGGTGTTAGCAAATGTGTGACACCTAGTCTCAAAAGTTCATATGTGTTGCCGCCTAGCTTTTTACATGTTTGGACCTGCCCCTTCATGGTCCCTGAATGCTGCATGAGAAAATGTCTAGACCAGCCTACTGGAGGAATAGAAAAACATATAGAGCATTGAATTTCCTAATTAAGGCCATCTTCGACTGTCAGTTAATAATCACAACTCGGGTTAGATAAGCCGAACACCCAAGGAGACTGGTGGACTCTCTGAAAACAATAAGCAGTTGTCACTCTAAGATACAAGGCTTTGGAGCAGTCTGTTACACAGCAATAGCTACATGATACAACTTAGATAATTACCTTCCAAATACGGAGGTCAGAAGAAGATGTGGGAGAATCTCTGAATTAAAATTCAAGGTCATCATTTAAGACATCTTCTCTAATTAAGATAGCACCATTAATCCCAGCACTCAGGAGGCAGAGAGTCAGGCAGATCTGTAAGATCAAGGCCAGCCTGGTCCACATAGGGAGTTCCAGGCCAGCTGGAGCTACAGGGAAACACTGTCTCTAAAGAATCAAAAAATAAATAAATAAATAAATAAATAAATAAATAAATAAATAAATAAATAAATAAGACAAGTTACCTACACAAACAAACAAACAAAAAACCTAAATTTTCCCATTAAGTTTTTTTAATCATTTGGAAAGAATATGAATATGAGGAAATATATTTGATGTATCTACAATTCAAAGCCATGATCTTTTATAAGTATAAATGTCTTAACTGAGCAGACTGTTGGTTTTCTTCGTGAGCTTCAGTAAAAACAAAATAGAACCACATATGTTTTCCAGTCCTTCAGAAACACTGCTGTAGCTTCATCACAGGAGACTTCTCATTTCTACCACACTAGAGTCTATTTTTGCTAAAAGGAAACATTCCTTCTTTTATCTTTAAGAAGTTAGCAACTTTCCTGCCTATATACCAGATTCACTTAAAAGTACTGTTTCTGAAATAGACCAGCAGGCATTTGCCCTCATATAGGCACTACCTTTTTCCCTTCCAAGGTTACCAGACTTTCTTTTGCTATGCATACTTCCCAGGAATTCTGCACTAAAGCATGAACCTCCACATTAAAGAACTGAATAACAGAACAGACACTCCGGAAATACAAATCCTGTTTAAACAAGTTTTCTCACCCATCTCCTTCATGCTTATAGACCCACCCAGCACAGTTGACAATTTTACTTCATGTAGAATTGGTTTATGTTCTATTCCATAAACACACATAGCTCTGTATGAGAAGAAAGAGGGCCACACTGAGAGACCATTAACGACACAGGAAAGAGCACCTTCCTGTAGAGTCTTACCACTCACAGTGTCATTCACTTCTTGTGTGATAAGCAGAGCCAGGAACTTACCTCCCTTTACGGGCAAGGAAACTGAGGCCGGGGATGTCAATACAGATCCCCAAAGGTTTCTCTTTTGCAAAGTGATTAAGTCTAAATTCAAATCCAAGTGTTCTGTACACTATATTCATGCATAATACGATGTTGGAGGGGTGGGAGGGAGATTTCATGGAAAAGGTAAAGAACAGAGCTATACATGAGAAGAAAAAGATGGGATAAATATGTAAAAAAAAATAACAGTCAACAGAAGCAGTTACATTTCCTTTGAATAATTATGCAAAATAACCTGCTACCAACTGTGAACAGTTTTAGAGCAACATTCTACTGAACACAACAGAATGCTATATAATTTGACATCGTGTTATGTACTGGTAACAGCAGAGTAACAAATACCAGTGAAGAATCTTATACAATGTTGCTGACACTCCCATATCCACCTGCTCTTAGAATTCTTCTAAACATGCTGCTATAAGCTATATGCTCCTGATCCAATGAATGCCATTGAAATAAATTCTTGTTTATCTAAAATATAAGTTAAAGGGTGAAATATTTCCTATAAATAATCAAATGAAAGGGTAGCTAAAACTATTAAATATACCAACCTTTATCTGTTTCAGATTCTGTTCAGTTTTAAAGCTTCAGAACAGAAATTGGTAAAAATTTTCTAAAAAGGATAAGGTAATAGATACTTTAGTCTTTTTAGGCCAGGTGGCCTCTATGACAACTACTCAATGGGGCCTTCTCAATGGGGCCTACTCAGTGGGTATGAAAGCCATTTTAGACAAGTTGTAAACACATTCTGGTAGCATGTTCCAAAAAAGGTTTATTTACAAAAATTACAATTTGGTCCACAGAACTTTACCAACTCTTACTCTAAAATACAACCTTCACATAGAAGAAAATAGTATAATCATGTTCTTACTTACTCTCTGGGAAGAATGACTACCTTAAGTGATACCTGTTCTCCCATTTCGTGAACGAGTTTTAGAATCAAGGCTATTTGGGAAAGATCTGGGGAAATGGCTCAGTAGAGGAAAATACTTGTTGTGCAAATGTGAGGATCTGAGTTTGAGTTCCCAGAACCCATGTAAAATCTGAATGGGTAGCACAAGTGTCTGTAATCCCAGTGTCCTTACAGGGAGAAGGAAGGCAGTGAGCGGAGAATTCAAAGATCACTGTTTAGCTAGCCTGGTTTATGCAGAGAAAAAAAACAACAAAAAGATCTTGTCTTAAACAAGATAGAAGGTTGTCCTCTGACCTCCATGCACATGCCATGGCACACACGTACCCATTTTCACACACACATACATATACATACATACAGAGAGAGAGAGAGAGAGAGAGAGAGAGAGAGAGAGAAACACAAACAAAAGAAAAGGGAACAAGGCTATTTTCTTGCTTACTGCCTATATTAACATAGAAACAGGGTTTTTAAATCAGAGTTGTTAGTGTAAGCCAGAGTACTAGGGGCCAAGATCCTTTAGAACAAAGTCAGAGGGATGGAATAACACAACAATGTAGGCCAGTGGGTGTAGGGGAACATGATTTGCCTGAACTCCTCAATAGTCCCTAAGCAACTCATTATTATCTACTGGAGACCAACAGCAAAGTTCCCTTTTTAATGCAGAAGGATGCTTTTAAATCTTGATGACTGATCACCAAAGGAAATATTCTGTTCAATCTCCTTGAAACAGAAGCAGCGTGGAAACACGTACAATTCATCTGGAAAGGCTAAAAAAAATGGACTACTCCTAGCTTTGAAACTAGCTAGCTAAACTTCAATCAACACATTCTATGAACAAACCAATTCCCCAGATAATAAAAATAGGACAACAAACATGTATAAAGCACTAAATGTGAGATACACATCATTCCAAGGGTTTTTATATTAAGCTACTTATTCTCCACAACAACCAAGACAGGTATGTACTATTAACTATTTCAGTTTTTCTAATAAGGAAACAAAGGTACATGGAGATTAAAGACTTTTCCAGAGTAACAAACCACTAAGTGGCAGAACTGGGTTCTAAAAGACCAAGGCAATCTAGTTTCCAAGACTGTGGGTCTCTCCCTCCCCTCGTGGGTCGTTGGCCACCAGTCCACGAGGACAAAGGGAACAGAAGTGATGAACGGGGTCAGAACGGCTATTGAGCATGACGGAAGAAAGCCCTTCTGGGCAGGCAGATTCAGTGATACAGCTCCATTTATTCAGTGGGGGTTAGGGAAAATATAGTGTGGAGGCAGCAGCCAAAGCTTCAGCTGATAGATGCTCATAGTGTGCTTTATTTACATGTGATAGCGGGATCCTATCATCTGGCTATAGGGCAATGCCTAATTATCATATAGAAAAAACATGGGGGCAGTTTTTACTGCAGGTAACTATGCCAAAGGTCATGTTCTGAATAAGGTCAGGTATCCATGCTTGGAGGCACTTTCCAGGTAAGTCAGGCAGGAAGCCCCTGCTGAGAAAGCAGCCAACCTTAACAGCAGAGTTCCCCAACACAAGACCACTCTTATACCCAGATGTAGACACCTGGTTTAATGACCAGGTGGTGAGATAAAGACAAATAACCTTGCTATATATGTCTGTGTTTATGTGTGTGTATGTATATATTACATATATATATATCTACATAAATATTATATATATCTACATAAATATTATATATTGGAGAGAGAGAGGAGTATTTAAGTTACTTTTTATGAAGGAGATAATGCTTCAACCAGATGCCATAGGTTAACAAAAAGTCCATTACCAGATGTTGTTCAGGAAACCCCATAGACCTCCAAATAAACATAGGCTATTGCCATTGCTCTTTATTACCCACCAGAACTTGATGGTAAGACATTATTGCTAAAAAAAAAAAAAAAAAAAAGACACTACATACTCACATATGTGGGTCACAGGACATGGAGAAATCAAGCTGGTACTGACATTCAAGTTTCATCCCTACTGGCTAGCTTTCATAATGTGAGGGGGTATTATGTAGGCTTCTGGGGGCGGGGGGCAAAGTCATTAACAGTCTTACCAAGCTGTGAACTCAGTGAAATACAATGAGAACCAATCTGGAAAAATATGCCCATTGGTGCAACAGCAGGATGAATGTTATGGGGGTAACCAACCTCTTTCTGATTAGATTCAAGAACCATTTCACAAGAGGGAACTCATGCCTGCTGCTATAAACCTGATCAAGAACCTAGAACTGGGGAGATCATACCTCCTAGGGAAGAAGTTACTTCCATTATTTTGCTAAATAAACACAGCATTAAACTGTGTTCTAAATACTTATTTTTATAACCATGGAGTCGTGCAGCTCAGTCCTCATCAGAGAACTCAATAGACAGAAGTTACAAGCGATTCACAATTGGCCAAAGTGACAGTGGAGTGTTCAACCCAAATAGAACATCTGTACCACACCACTCCTTGGCAAGGCTCGGAGAACCACACAAAAGAAGGGACAGAAAGACTGTAAGATTCAGAGGTTGGGGAGGACTCTGAAACAGTGTCTTCTGGTCAAGCCAGGGACATTGCATGCATGAACTCACAGCAGTACAAGATCTGCACAAGTTAAAGCCAGTGGAAATTCCAGCATGGATGGCATGGAGGACTCACCTGAAGCCCAAATCCTAGCTTAGTCACTATTGGCATTTGAAGGCTGCTGGGATAGAAAGATTCCTTTTCCTTCAGGAGCATGGCCCCTAGTGGGGTTCCCATGGTAGATGGCCCTACACTCATCAGCTGTGCTAATTGGACTCAATGAGTTGTTTTTATGTATATTTTCATTGAATTTTTGTGCATTTCATACAAAACATCTTAATCATATTTAACCCCCTCCCCCCATCTGCACCTCCCATAACTCCCTTACCAGATTTCATGCATGCTGTCATATATGTTAAGGCCTATCAAGTCACACTTTTGTACCCAGATGTCCCTTGGTGCAAGTTCATCCACTGGAGTCTAGTCAGCCTATTTAGAGTCACTCCCTTGAAGAAGATCAATTCACCCTTGCCCAACAGTAATTGATTGCTAATATCTCCTCAGCTATGGTTGGGGTTTTTGTCTGATTGAGTCTGCATGGGTCTTGTGCATGTTTGTTACCTTTTCTGCAAGTTCATATGAGCAAGTTTCCAGAGGCCTGAAAGCTTCTGTTTCCTTATGTTCATGTTCCAGCCCTGGCTCTTATGATCTTTCTGCCCCCTCTTCTGCAATGATCCATGAGCCATGGATGGGAGAGTTTTAATATAGGAGTCCTATCTAGGACATTCGGTCTGCAGTCTCTTATTTTCTGTGTCACATGTGGGAGCTTTGCTGACGAGAGTTGAGACATGCATTAGTATTCTCTCTACTCCCCGTTCTGCTATGTTTCATGAGCCTTAGGTATAGAGGTTCCACTGTAGATGTGCCACTTAGGGCTGGAAATCTCTCAGACACATAGTCTCTGTGTGTAACCAGTTGTAGAACTCTATATTTTGATGAATGGTGAATGGTCTATAAATATAAGGACCTGTATTTAGCATATAGTAAGCAATTCCATTTGTCTAAAGATACAATAGTGATAGAGTTTTTCCTAGGATCTATGACCTCATCATCCATATGCATTGGCTATGTTTACCATGCCATCCATGAGTTCCCTCCCACTGAGAGGGCTTTAAGTCCAATTAGATAACTTTCTATACACCAATAACAAGGAATTATAGAAAGCATTCCTGGAAACCCTATCATTCACAATAGCCTCAAAAAATATCTGGGAATAAACCTAACCAAAGACATTAAAGACTTCTATAATGAAAATTTTAAGTCCTTGAAGAAAAAGAATGAGGAAGACATCAGAAGATGGAAAGACCTCCCAT
This sequence comes from Nannospalax galili, assembly GCF_000622305.1. Taxonomy (NCBI): domain Eukaryota; kingdom Metazoa; phylum Chordata; class Mammalia; order Rodentia; family Spalacidae; genus Nannospalax; species Nannospalax galili. The sequence continues at coordinate 5,259,827 of NW_008331125.1, read as the reverse complement.
GCTCATGGATTGGTAGAATTAATATTGTGAAAATGACCATCCTACCAAAAGCAATCTACAGATTCAATGCAATGCCAATCAAAATCCCTATGACATTCTTCACAGAAATAAAATATCATCCTAAAATTCATATGGAATTACAAAAGACCCCTAATAGCCAAAGCAACCTTAATCATAAAGAGCTATGTTGGGGAGGGGGGAGACTACTATACCACATCTCAAACTATATTACAGAGATATAGTTATAAAAGCAGAATGATACCAGAACAGAAACAGATACATAGATCAACGGAACATATTAGAAGACCAAAACATGACTACATGCAATTTCAGTCACCTGATATTTGACAAAGTTGCCAAGAATGCACACTGGAAGAAAGACAGCATCACCTCTTCAACAAATGGTGCTGGCAAAACTGGATCTCCACTTGTAGAAAAATGAAATCAGACCCTTATCTTTCACCTTGCAAAAAGTCAACTCCAAATGGATCAAAGGCCTCAATATGAAACCTAAAACTCTGAAACTGTTAGAAGAAAGCTTAGGCAGTACCCTACAAGATACTTATAGGAAGTGTAGGAAAGCACTTTCTAAATCAGACATCTGTTGCTCAGGACTTAAGGTCAATAATAGACAAGTGGGACCTCATTAAACCAAAAGTTTTCTGTAAAGCAAAAGAAAAAAACCAAGGAAGTAAAGAGAGACACATTGAGTGGGAGACAATCTTCACCAGCATCACCAGCCTCACATTCAATAGATTAGTATCTAGAATATACAAAGAACTCAAAAAGCAAAGAAACAAGAAAATAAATGATGATCTATGAACCTGAACAGAGAGTTCTCAAATGAAGAAATCAAAGTGGCTAAGAAATACCTTTAAAAGTGCTCAACATCCTTAGTAATTAGGGAAATGCAAATCAAAACACTATGATTGAAAACACTATGGAAAGCAGTGTGGAGAACTCTTAAAAAAAACTATGATCCAGGTATACCACTCCTTAACATATACTGAAAAAAATCAGCCTGCTGTAGAGATACTTTTACATTTGTTTTCACAATAGCTAAGAAATAGAAACAACATATATGTCCCTCAACTGACAAATGGATAATGAAAATGTGGTACATTTACACAACAGAGTTCTACTCAGTGGAAAGATGGAATTTTGAAATTTTCAGGTAAATGAATGGAACTAGAAACTGTTATTCTAAGTGAAGTAACACAGACTCAAAAAAAAAGCGACATATGTTCTCTCTCATTTGTGGATGTTAGCACCAAATCCCTATATGTGAATATATATCCTGATATAACCACAGGAGCCAATAAAATGGAAAGAAACTGGAGGTAAAGAGAAAGGAAGAGTCAGAGAGGGGGCATAGTAGTAAACAGATGTTACAAAGGGGGAAATAGGAAAAATAGGAGGATTCAACTGGGAAGGGAGGAAGGAAAGATATACAAGGAATGATGGGGTAAAGAGGAAGAAGGAACTCAAGAGAGGGGGGATAATAGGAGACAGGTATTATCAAGGGGAAAATGAGGGTACTTTAATGGGAGAGGGAAGTTAGAAAAGGAGAGAGGGAGAAGAGATAAATAAAGCTTAGACGGTGTGAAAAACCAGAGGGAAATGTATTAACTCAAAAATCTACTGAAAAATACGCATACAATATCTGAACATGAGGTATACAGCTGAAGGTTATATAACAAGAAACACAGTGCCAGACAGGAGAAACCTCCCTTCAAGCTGTTGGTCAGAATAGTCCAAGAGACTCCCAAAATAACACAGGCTATTGCCCCAGCCCTTGTTTACCACTGAAAACCTGAAGGTAAGATTCTATTGCTAAAGATAGGACACGCTTTAGATACAGGACTAGGAGCAATGGAGCTGGAACTGACCTGAAAGCCTCCTCCTTGCAGACTAGATCTCATAGTTCTAGAGGATACTATGCAAGCTGTTAAGGTAAAAAAAAAAATCAATCAATGGTCCAATCCCAACTGTAAAGCCTAATAACCACAATAATAACCAGCACAACAAACTATAATGTGCAGTAGTGGCACTTTTGTCTTGGAGGTAATCAATTAAATAACTAGTGAGGTTTTTTTTTTTTTTTAAGGACATAAAGTTGGGGGCTGAGAGAGATGGCTCAGCAATTTAGAGTATACTGCTCATCCAGAGGACCTGAGTTCAATTCTCAGCAACCAGGTTGTGTAACTCACAAGTGCAGTAATTCTAACTCCTGGTGGATCCAATGCCCCTGGCTTATGCAGGCATCTGTAGTCATGTGCACAGACACACACATATACACATAATTAAAAATACATCTTTTTTTAAAAAGAATATGAAGTTAGGATGGGGAATCTAGGAGAAGTTGGAGGGGTGTGGATATGATCAAATTTGTATATATGTGTAAAATTATTAATAAAAAGAATTAATAAAAATACGTATTAAAAAATAAAATATACAATAAATGGAAATGGAAACAATCATCCTAAGTGAGGTAACCAAGCTCCAGAAAGAAGCAGTACATGTTTTCTCTCATAAGTGAATGCTATCTTTGGATCTTTAGATAGGTATGTTTCAACTGGAACATCTTTAGGGACCATGGAGATGGTTCATGGGAAGGGTGATGGAATTTGATGATATAAATGGAAAAGGATGGATTTAAGGGGTGGGAAATGGGTAGACAGGGCAGAAGAGGGAGTAAGAGAAGGTATAGCCAATACTAAAGGCCTTTTTTTGAGACAGGGTCTCTGTGTAGCCCCAGTTGCCTGGAACTCACTATGTAGAGCAGGCTGGGCTCAGTCTCACAGAGATCCACATGCTTCTGCTTCCCAAGTGCTGGGCTTAAAGGCATGTGCCACCATGCCAGGCCCACTAAAGGCCTTTTGAAAGAGCTCTCTATCTCTCTCTTTCTCATATATCAAACATGCAGCAGAATCTGTAATGTAGTTACACTATAACAGGGGTTCAGTGCCCCTAATAGACACCACAAGCTAGCAAATGAAAAGCCCAATGTCCGGAATGGACTCTTCTTTTGGAGTCGTTAACCAGAGAGATCTCATAGACACTCAAAGAATAGTGGCTATGGCCATTGCACTTGTCTACCCACCAAACTTGGTGGTAAGACCCTATTTCTGAAGACAATACATACCTGAGTTGTAGAAAAAATAGGGAGAAATCAATCTGGTACTGACCTCAAAGCTTCATCTCTGCTGGCTAGCTTTCATAGTACTAGAAAATGCTATGCAAATTACTGGCAGAAGAATGTAAACATTAACCTTACCTAGCTGTCAACCCTGAAAACTACAATAAAAACTGGCTTGGCAAAATATGCCAACTGGGTGCAATAGTGGCATGAATGTTATCAGAGTAACAAAATACCTTCTAATTGGATTTAAGGCCCACTTCATAAGATGGAGTCCATACCTGGTAACTATTATCAAGGTCAAACACCTGTGACTAGACAGGTCCCTGACCCTACATGAGAACCTACTACTATAATTCTGCTAAATAGACATAGTATTAAACTGATTCATAATGATTTTTGTTATACCCATAGATTAGTGCATCTCTCAACTCTCATCAGAGAAGGTTTTTCTTGCAGGCAGCAGATGGTGATTAACACAGAGGCCCACAACTGGTCAACATGCAGAGAACAAGAGACTGCAGAGTACTCAACCCTAAATGGGACACCAGTATCACACCCTCTCTTCCCAAGGCACAGAGATCATTATGGAAGAGGGAACAGAAAGATTACAAGAGCCAGAGGTGGTAGATGAATACAAGGAAATTGTGCTATCTGGACACCTTAGGGTAGTTGCACATATGAACCCGCAGTGCTTATGATAACATGTTCAAGACCTGTGCAAACCCAAGCCAAGCAGGCGCCCAGCAGTGAATGGGGGAGATTAACAAGAAGTGCCTGACCTAGCTGAGGATCTATTGACAATTGGGAGAGGGAGAGTCACTTTTCTTACTGGTTGATGCCTGGTAGGTTAACCAGACTCCAGGAGATAGTCTCATATCTAAAAGCATTTAAGAAACCCAGATTAGACTCAATAATTCTTTTTTTGTTAAAGGCAAATAATAATAGAGGACATGAAGTTTGGAAGGAGGAACATTAAGATCAGGGGTGGAGATGGGGGAGGGCTCTGAATATGATCAAAACAGTGTATTAAATTCTAGAATCAATAAAATTTAAAAAAATTTTATTGATCTTTTATACATTTCATATGTTCTTAAATTTAGAACCCCTCCCCCACAATAAAAATATTTTTAAATATATCCTAGCCTTCAGAATTTAAAGACTGAGACATGCTAGTGTTTAAGACATGTTAGTATTTTTTATTGCCTTTGGATAAAGATTCTAAATGTCTATTATTTTTCTTTAGCTCTGACAAAATGAAAGAATTACATAAATGTTATATTGGGATTTTACTCATTTGTAGTGGCGCATTTAAAAATGAGTTGGAATGATCCAGGAAAATAAACAAGTATATGGAGTTATGGGGAAATTCTTTTCAGGCACTCATAGTTCAATTAGATAAATATGAGGATGCTAAAATAAATTAGTTCTATTTTCTAGGTCAGGATATGAAGCTTAAAACATTTTTATTTGTGGTCTTTATTTTTTAAATAGCTTGATTGTAAATTCAGCTTATATGGAAGAAATGTAATTTTACTGTTAAAATAGTTGAGGTTATGACTGGCTTAACACTCAACAAAATAACTAGACAATATAGTCAAACAAAAAACTAAATTCAGTTTATGATGTTTTATTAAAAGAAGATTAAAAGTTTATGGAGGGTATTTTTAATAGTAATAATTTGTCACTGAGCAGGTATCAATGGCCTTTTATATTTGTGACATGAACATGTATGCTAATCCTTGGAAGCTCAGAGTAGAGAAAAACTTTAACTTTTAGAAAGTAGACTGTGAACTAAGTGTATGTTAGTTCCAGCACTGGCCCAACTCCATGAAAAAAAAAAAAACCTTCCAGAAAGTTATGCAGTTACTTTACTCCCCAGCAAAAATGTAGCAGTTTCCTCCAAGAAGAATACATACTAAGTTTATAAAATACTGAGAGAACTGTATGGAATGGCTGGGTTTTGATCAACTATTTTAACATTATTGGCAATTTTCATTTTCTCCAAACCATTTCCTAAGAATATAAAGCAAGACATTCAAATAAGCGGACACAAAAGAGGATAAGAAAGGTGAAGAGAGAAAAGCATCCCAGGACTGCAAAATGTATGTTACAGTACCTAATTGTGCTTGTTAGTTTTGTCAACTTGATACAGATTAGATATATCTGAAAAGAGGGAATCTCAATTGAGGAATTTCCTCCATCAGATTGACCTTGGCCAATGTCTGTGAAGTATTTTCTTGATTACTAACTGATGTAGGAGGGCCCAGCCCATAGCAGGCAGTGCCATTCCTAGGCAGGTAGGTCTGGGCTGTATAAAAGGGAACTGAGCAAGCCAAGAATGCAAGCCAGTAAGCAGTGTTACTCTGTGATCTCTGTTTCAGTTCCCACCACCAGGTTCCTGCCTTGAGTTCCTACCTTAGTTTCACTCAATGGTGAATTATAACCTGTAAGTCAAAATTCTTCTTCCCTAAAATGTTATGCCTTAGGCCTTTCTTGTCATTGTATGTTTTACATCTTATTCATATATTGTCTATTAAATATCATGTTCATAGATGATTATCCCAGTTGTAAAATATGTAGATGCAACGTTGTCATAGATCTGTTGTATAGAGGAATTTCCTAAAATGAAGCAAGAGGTTAGGATTCTAGTCTCAGGTATAACAGTACCTGACACTTCATCCATAGGACATACATTTCAAAATACCTCAGTGGATGCCTGAAACTAAATATTAATGATGCCAAGTTTTATACATACTGGTTTTTTTCCTTTTACCTATATGCAGAGATGCCCTTTTCTGTCTCTACTAAGCATATGCCATGCGTGGTGGCAATAACTTTTGCAGTTTGAGATGTGGCAGCAAATCTAACATTATTTCATTTTCCTTACAAGTTCACAAATAGAAGATCTGTTCTTCATATAGATCTTACCAAACTTGGCATGCTATTTACTTCTTCCACTAAGTCAAGAACTTTTATATTTTCACTTAAAGAAAGTACTTTACAGTTTCTCTTTGGCATATCCAAATAGCCAGCATCACTATTCTGTTTGGAGACCATTATTAGGCAAACAAATATTACTTAAACAGAAGCAATCCAGTATCTCCACAGAAGATCAGTTCACTAGACAAGCTTCAGACTGACTTTTAGGCAGTGTGTACATACAGTGTGGATTCACTGGATCAGGGATAATCCACATCCTGGAGTGGGACAGAGCATGACAGCATGAGACTTCATCATGCTATTCAATCTGTGTGCAAATGAATTTATCAACTGTTTATTTCTGAAATTTTCATTTAACATTTTTAGACAATGTTGGCTCAACAGTAACTAAAAGCATAGAAACTGAAACCATGGATAAGGAGAGAACTGTTAGACACAGATTTCCAGGTCTACTATGCGTGAAAATTAACACATCTAGGAACATCTTGGGGCCACCATTTTTTTCTATGAAAAAAATGAATAACTAGACTAAATAAGGTTCTAGTTCTTTAAAAAGAATTTTACAAGATAGCATATTTCTACACAGATTTAAGATGATCATTCCTTCAGTATCACCATACTAAATCTATACTTTGGAAAGGAACAAGAAACCCAAAGAAAACATTTCTTCCAGAGTTACCGGAAAGTTCTACAAACAAAATAAATGTACTAGGATATAAACTCCTTGAGGAAATCATGTCTTATTCATCCTCATGTTTCTAGCACCTAACAACTGATTTTTGCTAAATTAAATGTTACTGAAAATTTATTTTCCTTTCCTAAAATTTTTTTAATTACTTAAGAGTTTTCATCTAAACACCAAAGACACAAGAAAGTCAGGACAATGGTCCCAGATCTATTTTTCAAACTACTATAAATAAAATTCCTTTGTTTCTAGAAAATTCCTTCATACCACTGAAATATAGGACGCAGCTGTGGCCAATATTCCAAAAAGAATGATGATCTTCCAAAGTAGAACCAGCTAGAAATTGAGGGTTCAAAACTGCTGGCTAAACTTTCAAAATCAGTCAGAAAATCATTTTGATTGTTGATTTTATTACTGGATTAAAAAGACCAAGGAATAAGCATTGCCTGAAAACCTCCACGATCATTCTTCTAGAGAAAGTTAATAAAGATTTGAAACAGGAATAAAACGAAGACGCTGTACATTACAAAAGTCATTACAGTGTGCTGCTAGGGGGACCATGACAAAAGAGTCTGTGCTCAGTGTAGACAAAGTAAAAAAAAAAAAAAAAAAAAAAAAAAAAAAAACCCTGTGGCTAGATAGGTTCCCTGACCATACGGGAGAACCTACTACTCTCTGCTAAATAGACATAGTATTAAACTGATTGATAATGACTTACTGTTATACCCACAGATTAGTGCATCTCTGAACTCTCACCAGAGAAGCTTCTTTTTACAGCAGATAGCAATTAGCACAGAGCCCCATAACTGGTCAACATGCAGAGAACATATCCAAATAGCCATATCCTAAATGGGACACCTATATCACACCCTCTCCTTCCAAGGCTCAAGGATCACTGCAGAAGAGGGAAGAAAGATCATAAGAGTCAGAGGTGATAGATGAATGCAAGAAAACTGTGCTGTGGGTTCTCATATGACTCCACAGTGCTTATGACACCATGAAGAAGATCTGTGCAACTCAAACCAGAGAGGGGCTCAGCATGGATGGGGAGGTAGGCAGGAAGTCCCAGCCATATCTGAAGATCTATTAGCAGTTGATACACTGGGAGAGAGAAAAATCACTTTTCCCTACTGATGTGCTATGTCGTAGGTTGACCAGACTCCAAGAGATAGATCCACACCCAAGAGTACTTGGAAAATGCAGATTTGATTTGATAGGCCATAATAATAATAATAACAATAATAATAATTAATAATAGGATGTGAAGTAGGGCAGGGATAGTAAGGTGAAGAAGGGGGGAGGGGTCTAAGATCAAAATGCATTGCATGAAATTCTCAAATCAGTAAATATATTTTTAAAAAAGAAGGAGCATTTCCTGCCCCAGATTTGCAGGTTGGACATCAGTCCCTGAGACTCCCTAGAACCCGATCATCTTAGCTCTCAGACTTCCTTGAGTCAAGGGAATTCTAGCCCATCCTGGATCTGCATGCACCTCCAGTTTGGGTAGGATTAACGAACTTCACAACTCTCATCAGAGAAGTTTCCTTATGCAACAAACGGTGATCAACACAGAAACCCACAACAGGACTATGGGCAGAGAACAAGAGGCTACAGACTGTTTATTCCTGAATAGGACACCTATATCAAACTTCTGCTTCCCAAGGCTCAGGGTGTAGAAAGATTGTAAGAACCAGAGGTAGTGGATGACCACAAGGAAATCAGAGTTTTTCAGGCAGCTGTTCAGTTACTCATATGAACTCATAGCAATGGCAACAACATACACAAGTCCCATGCAATCTCAAACCAGAAAAATTCGCAGCATAGACATGAAGAAGTGGATAAGAAGTTCCAACCCCCACCAAAATTGTGACAACAAATGGCTGCTGAGAGATGCAGAAACCGTCCCTTTCAAGAATGGGAATCTTGGTAGGTTAATCAGACTCCAGTGGATAGACCCACACTGAAGGACATTTGGAGACACAAATTAGACGCTATAGGCCTTATTATATATACATATATATACATGAATGAGTACATTAAATTGGGCAGGGGGCAATAAGGGGAGTTGCTGATAGAGGAGGGGACCTAAATACCATCAAATTATATTGTATGAAAATCACAAAACTTCAATTTAAAAAGCTGGAAAAAATTTTAAAATGTATACTATAGAATAGCAACAAAATTTAAAATAATAATGATAGTCAATTGCTTTTCTAATTACAAATAGTAAGTGATGCACTACCCGTATCATGAAAGTATCTAAAATGGTGTCTTAACCATCAGGGCCCAAATACAGTTCTTCTTGAAGTATTATTTATTCTTGTTCACAATTGGTTATTTAAATTTATTCTTTTGTGAATAAGCTTTTCATTTCCTTTGCCAATTTTTCAGTTGGAGTGCTTTTTTTTTACAATTAAATATATTTAAGACAATTTAAAGGCAAAAATACATTACATTGTACATGTATGAAATTGTCAATAAATAAATTAAAACTTTAAAAGAGGAGAGAAACCCAAGAACATCTATCATTCTAAGTTTCAAACTCATTTTTTCCTGAGAGGAAATGATGTCCTATAAAAACTATGTCATCAGTGGTTCTAAGTGCAGCTGCACAGGGCTGCTTACCCAACTATTGGCATAGCGTTTTACACAAGTGGAAAGAAAATTATGGCACAGCTTAGCCACCAAATAAATCCATCCTGTTTGAAGGAAATTCACATAGCTTAAAAAGTTAACTAATAAATAAAAAAGTATCTGATATTTTCCATTTTAAAAGGTGATAAATTATAAACACCTTTTATCAAAAGACCAATAATAGTTTCAATAAGTGACATTTAAACAGCACCAAGGAGCTAACTAAACATGTTTGCACACACATGTCCACATTCTCTTATCACAGGAAAGCCACTTGTATTTTCAACACTCAAGCAATGAGCAGATAAGCTCCAAAGCCTTCATAACTTTCAACACTGGACAAGGACTTGTTTTGCTTTGGTATTATTCCTCATTACTGGGAGTGTGCTTTCAGGAGGAAAGGATATAGGCCCTGGTGCAAGGAACTGCCGTAATAGTAATCACCTGTAGTTGTACGATGCATTATAAATTACACTTGACAATGTCCTCTCACAAGCACTTTCTCATTGTCATGGGGAAATTGAACAATCCATTCAAATTCCAGAACATTTATCATATTTCCATTTCGGAGGCAGAAACTGAGGCTTAGAAATATTTCATGGTCTGAGCATGAACCTACTGACAAGTCTGATTCTCTGAAACGTTCCACTTCTTGAAATCAGAGGCATCGCAATTTTGGCTGCAGGTCAATATAACAGGAAATCATGTCACCTGCTGATGTATATAATTAAAATGTGATCATTGATTGTCTAGGATTTAAATGAGCCTCTCCTACACCAATGGGTAGTGTCTTCCCCACAAAAGGAGAGAATGATATAGATCTAAAGCATTCTACTCCTTAGTAGGACATGATTACTTTTTAAAGTGAAGTGTTTGCTACATTTGTTTTGCTTTGCTTTCTTTAAAACATGCTCAAGGTTGGATATCGACTCTTGAAAACATGAACTAGAAATAATTCTTTGTTCTCTGTGAAATACACAGAAAATGTCATAGAGAAGAGCAAGATTTTCCAAAAACAAAATTTTAAATAACACTGGAAAGTGTAATTCAATCAAGAAATATTTTTTTTCAATTTGGATTGATGTCATTGCACTAGTAGTTAGTATTTAGAGTTTCCAAATGCCACTGTGTATCCATGAACACTTAGCAAGTTCATTATGTAATACGTTCCTCCTTGGATACATCTTTTGTCAAATCCATCTGTCTATGGAAGCTGTGCATAGTTTTACAGAAGCTTGTCTGCAAAAGAATTTCCAGAGTCAGACAAAAAAGAACTTTAGAAAACAGAGAGGCACAGAGAAGGAAGATCAAATGCTGCTGTTTAGGTGATATTTTTCCCACAGCCCACTGTTCACTGGGCATCTGGCAACCCTGAATTCCTTTTCTTAATCTCCTGCCCTTCCACAATAAAAGCTGGGACCCCAACTTCTCCAGGAGAGTTGCAGACATGGAGGGCCTAGAGGAAGTGCCAACACAAGATACACATGCCCCTCTTGGTAACTCACAAGAATCTCTCTGATTCCTAGTTTTAAATGCTGAGTTGTACATACAACCAATTCATGCTTGATAATAACTCATAAGTCATTTGATTTATCTCAGCAAAAGCCCAAGAAAGGTTGTGTAAAAAAAGGCAGAAAAAAGGCAGAGTGAAAAATTACCTTAAAAGAACTACAGTGACCCCAAGACTAGATGAGAAAGGGAGTTAAGTGGGCCATCAAAGGCCAGTCCCTTCAAGACAGCGTCCACCCCACCACCTCTTACTCTTGGATGGTCCCAAATTCCCAAAGAAGGAGTGCATTGCTGTCATAGATGCTCTACCTTCTTCCACTGAAACCATGGATTAGGAATGAATTCCTAAAAGTCAATCAACCATTGTTACTAGCACCTATGGCTATTTTAATAAATGAACTCACTGTTTTGTCACAGTGAAGGAACTCATTATACCATTTCCTCATAAAGTAAATGCATTTCTAAAAGTCTATACTGGATTTTCATTTTTTAAAAGCTATTTTATGTGTATCTGGTTGATATAGAAAAGGATCTTATGTTGAAGACTTTCTTTTCTGAACTTCATTCCTTGGTGTGATCTAAAACTGGTCATATCCCAGAAAGAAAAAAAAATTAACAATAAACTTTTACACTCCCAGTGTGATCTAAAATTAAAACATTGCAAAAACACAATGAATATTTCTCTATAGGCAAAATCGTGTCAACTGCTTAAATAGGCACAACTAAAAATAAACTGCTTTAAGTCTGTAAATGTTCTTTTTATAGGAATTGGCAAGTAATTGCTATACCTATTAGAAGTTTATATTTGCTACAGGACCCATGATTTTTAAAACTGTTCAAATGACTTATGCTTGAGACAGGTTTATCACAAATGCTTGTATTTGAATCTGCAAGTCTAAAGAGGAAAACCTGGATGAAAAGCAACCTGGAAAACCACCCAGAACTATAAGAAATGGCTTAGCTTTGAGCAGTGTTCAGAAGAAAGTCTAAAAAGTATTTGGAAAGAAGAAAAATTATTTCTGAGCACTAACTCCATTAGCAAACGCTCTAATTATTAGCATTTTGCTTACTAATTAGTATTTTGGCTAGGAGAGCTCGACAGTGATTTCAAAGTAAAACACGAACCGTTTACATTTACTAGTTTCTACTCTGACTGCAACGTGCCCTATGCGTGCTACAGGACTTAGCGCCGATGTTTTCTGTCTCCTATCAGTCGTCTCAGCTTTACCCTAAACCTTGTTAACAAGACAAGTTACCACCAACAATTACACAAAGCTAACAAGGGCTTCCTGGGAAAATTTTATCTGCTCCAGCCACAAATTCCAATCCACATATTTTCTTGCGTTAGGATTGTGTGTGTGTTTTATCTGCTTCTCCCGCAGCGTTTGAAAACAAGCTCCTGGCTTCCTCTTCAGCCCTCTACCACACAAACAGAACGAGCAAAGAGCAATTTTGTACACATAATTTTTTTTTTTTTAGTTATTCATAGTGCATGTCTTAAATTAGTTTCAGATTACAGACAAGAAAAGTATCACAGCCGTCACTGCGCGTTTTCCTTCCCGGTGCGCTAACTGCTGGGTACCTATGTCCCCAAAGGAGTTCTTTTCCTTGGCTGCTCACTCTCGGTCTTGGACAGAGGGGGTGGGAAACCCTGCAACTTGCCTGACTCCGGTGCTAAGTCAATGCTTTGAGATCACTGTATTCTGTTTCAACCTGCTCATGTTGCACCTTTATCACTTTATAGACCCCCATAAAACAAGCAGGGCTAACAAATGCATCCAACAGCCACCTTCGATGCAGTTTGGCTGTGATTCGGGGGCAAAACTGGAATACCCCTGCCAGGTCCTAGAAGCTTTAAGATTCATCGTTGAACCTGATACTACAGCACAGCACCTTGAAAATGAATCATCTGCTAGTTCTGTATTTTCTCTTTGCAATCACTCCCTCCCAATAAAACAAGCAGGGCTAACAAATGCATCCAACAGCCACCTTCGATGCAGTTTGGCTGTGATTCGGGGGCAAAACTGGAATACCCCTGCCAGGTCCTAGAAGCTTTAAGATTCATCGTTGAACCTGATACTACAGCACAGCACCTTGAAAATGAATCATCTGCTAGTTCTGTATTTTCTCTTTGCAATCACTCCCTCCCAGGGCATGTAGTCTGTACAGCTAGTTGTGGTCTGTACAGCTAGTTGGCACCTACGGAATTAAAAACTCTTGAGAGGTCCAGCAAACAAATTCAGCTATTAGCACATAATTTTCTGAGCTTTAAAAAAAAAAAAAAAAAAAAATCTGGATTACTCACACCGTCTTGAAGATGCAATGTCATCTATTTAGGACAGAAACATCCAAGGCCGTGCTAGGACTCAATTATAACATATGCATTAAGACAGGAACTGGCAGGCCTCTGGACTACAGCAACTATAGGGCTTGAGCTTTCCAACCGCCGGGCTATAATCTATGAAACTGAGCCCAGATCAGCCAATCAGTTAGGTCCTCATAACAAGTCTAACTGGCTCTGGAAAGCTGAAAGGGCTGCACTGGAGCACCGCAGATGAAATATTCCACACAAGAATCTGTTTATCTAGAGTCCCTTTGCCTGGAAAGGGTCAGAGAAAAATCACAGCTTCATTGCCTGAGGGAAGGAGGACAGGTGATCTGGCAGAGATGAGTCTGAAGCTGGAGCAAGGTCTTCTGGCGAGGCAGTCCCAACCCAGCCGGCATTAAAGGATCAGAGCCACCCCAGACACCAAAGGGTAAGTCCGCAGCAAATCCCTGAGGTAACTTTCAGCTTCCTTTTTATTTTTAGTAGGAGAACTGCTGACAGGAAATGATACACACTAAGTTGCTTGGGCAACTGAATAGGTTTCTATTTTATTTTTTCTTTCTCTATTCCTATACTTTCGTAGGATCATGTATTACTAAGTATGAATCCAGGGAGGCTTATGTCCCTGAAATAAACTTGAAACCAAAATACTCATTGGGAGGAAAACAGATAATTTTCCAGAACAGTTTTAGAGCTACTGCTCCTGATAGGGCAGCCTGTTCATCTACTCCCGGGAACACAGGTCAGCACGGCTTACAGGGAGGAGAGAAAAGGGGCACAACTGCATGCTCTGTAAGGAAGAGGAAGTCACTGTGCTGAGGAAGCTGGGACGATAAGTTACTACCCAGCTCCACTGGACCCTGGCTATTAGGCCACAGGAATAACTCTCAGTGAAAGAGCTGAAGCAGTCTTCGGAGTCAGAATCAGGGGAGTTGACTGTGTTTTGGGTCGCTGGGTCTTACTGTCGTCCTCTACCTCTGTCTTATTTCCCATTTAATTCTAACTGTTAATTACACCTGCTATTTACTGTAGCATGCTTCTAGATTTTTATTTATTAAAGAACCTAGGAAAACATTTAAAGTTGAAATTACTACGCTAGTTTTGACTAAAATAAGAAGAAAGCAACACACAGCCCCAACACCACACTCTTTAGGTGTTCAAAATAGTTTGCCTAATGGTAAATCCTTCCAATTGCTCAGCAAACTGTGTACCTTTAACAAATTTTATACCAAGTGTGTTATTAACAGCAACCAAAGTCCTTCTAAAAAGCTTTCAAGTAACTAAATTCAATAACTATGATTTCAAAGTGGCAAGATAAGTTATAAAATGTTCCATTGTGTTTTTGTGTCATCACCTCTGAAAAAAAAAACTATGAAAAAATTGTTTTGTTTAGTGATAAGGCATAAAGAACAATAATGAAGAGGCACTTTTGCACTTTTTATTTGCTATAGATAATTGATTGACTTCAGCCTGAGATATGACCCCAGGAAGAAAAACAGCAGTATACAAAAAAAAAAAAAAAAAATAGAGAAATGGAATCCACAGCAAATTTCTTCCCAGGATGTGTTCTTTGACTTGTCCAATTTGTAACTGGCCTGTAAAGAATATTTCCACTCTGCTTAAATAAAATTTTTTATTTAAATAAACTTTTATTTATTTACCAGTGCTGCTGCCTCTGGTGACCCTGTAAGAATGGAAATTTCTGAGAAAGGCTGTTAGAATTATTGTCCCCTTTGCCCAAAGAGAAATTAGTCTGGAATGGAAAACAAGTTCTTAATATTGTTACTGGATCTTCAATATCAGACTCTCTACTTTTCACCCCTTAATAAAATCATACTAAGTCCCATTTCAAATCTTTATTTTCAACAGACAATGCCAAGCATATTCTAGCAGGTGTATCCAAGTTTTTGACACTGCAACAGAACATTCTCAAAATTCATGCTTAAAAACTATGAATTATTAAAAAAAAATACAGGGCTGAAGAGATGGCTCAGCACTGGCTAAGGGCACTGGCTGCTCTTGCAGAGGACCCGGGTTCAATTCCCAGCATCCAGTTGTGGCTAACAACTGTCTGTAACTCCAGTTCCAAGGGATTCAAAACCACCTCTGACTTCTGGGAATTACATGGCACGGGTGCACTTACATGCATCAGTGCACTTAATACACTCATGCATATAGAATAAAAATAATAAATAAAATATTTTAAATGCAAAAAACCCTCATAATGTTAAGTACATTTACAGCTTTGTGTTGGGCCATTTCATAGCTATTTTGGTGTGCATGTGATCTTGCAGGCAATAGGGTGGTAACTGAGATATATAAGTTATTGCATGATTATTTTCATCCAGAAATCTGGATTGGAAGAGCTTACACCTTTAAGTTTGAAGAACATTGTCTCACCAACCAGTTCAGTGGCCAATAGCCATACAGCAAGTCTGAGAGTGGAGCTTTTATGGCCTTTGTACATTCTCTGTGCCAACATATAACCAAATCCAGGTTCCCTGACCCTTACAAACACTAGAAGTTTTGTTTGACTCACTGCCAAGTGGTTCATTTCTTATGAATTAGTGTCTATCCCAAAGACCCTAATGATAACAGCTTTCAAAAATATCACCACTGCCTTCCTATCCTAGAACTCTAACAGTGACAACGTGAGACTATTACTGCAATCTGACATTTTCCCAGGGATTTCAATATGTAGTAATTGGTATTAGGACATGGTGAGGGGGCTCAACACTGAAACAAAAAAGTAATGTCTTGATATGAAGTAGAATTCAAGTTGAGCCTATTTTATTATGATCTTTCCTGTGCCCTATTGAAAGCAAAGCAAAAAAGAAGAAAATAACAAATACATATAAATGCAATAATCTTCTTTTGTCTAAAATTGCTAGTATAAAATGTCAAGTCCGCTACAGCAAGCATCATTCTTGATTGATGTTCCTGAGCAGGACTTACAGTAGCAGGTTCTGGCTAGAGCGACTATTTCCTGTCATCACCATCAATTGATATGTGTCAGTTTTTACATTGGGCACTGAGAAACTTGTGGTATCCAAGAGTCACTCAGACATCTAAGTTCAGTTTGCTCATATTTCACTGACCTCAACTCTACAGACAAGAATTCAGACAATCCGGATAACAGAAAAGTAGTTCCATTGCTAAGAGCTGTCATCAAATCTTAAGTATCAGAGTAGTGAAAGTTAACTGAAAAATGTCCCAAAACTTGGGCCAAGAATGATTTATGGACCCATGAGGTAATTTGTCAGGGACTGTAGTTTATATAGCCAAAGAAGTCTCTCATGAGTAACTGATATATTCAGATCCACCATGTTAGCCTGTCAGACCAATTAAGATTGGCAGGACCCCATTCCATGTGACAGGGTCAAACACTCTCATCTGTTCACAATGCTAAGCTCATTCTGAAAGAACCTAGACCTTAGAACTTGCTGCCTGATAGGGAACAGTTGACAGCCAATACCTTGTAGTATAAACAACAATTTAAAAAATCACTTGGAAAAATATCAACAAGGCTCACCTCGCCTTAACAAATTTAAAAATATAGGTACTAAAGATATGAGTCTATGGTCACTGGAGGGACTAATTTGTGGTTTTGGTTCAGATAACAAAACACCTTACCTAGGCACATAGATTTAAAATCAAATTTGCTCTTGACACATGGAGGGAATTTTGGGATGGGGATTTTACTTTTGTTATCTTTGGGGGTTTTGGGGAGGGGTTGGTTTTTTTTTTTTTTACTTTTTTTTTTTAGGGGAAGGCAGTTGAACCTTACCCCTTATCATAGCG
>NW_008331125.1:5220049-5242370 GCF_000622305.1 Nannospalax galili | reverse complement strand
ATTACAGGCCCGTGCCCCCCAGGCCCCCAGAATCCCCCCCCCCCCTGGGGGTTTTGGGGAGGGGTTGGTTTTTTTTTTTTTTTACTTTGTTTTTTGCAGAGAAGGCAGTTGAACCTTGACCCTCATACTAGGCAATCACTCTACTACTGAGCTATAGCCCCAGGACTGTTGTTTAATTCAGTCTGTCTTAAGAACACAAGCATATGGAATCACACTAATAATATATGTGACAAAATTCTAAAATAAATTACACTTAAGCTTAACAAAGTGATTTTTAATTCAATCTCTCCTAAGAACATGAAAATATGGAATCATTCTAATAATGCATTTGATGAGATTACAAAATATATTACACAATATATTACAACTAAGCTTCATGAACACTGTCATCTTTTCATACTTACACATAATCAGAATTCTTCCTCTAGGTAAGAAGACCAAAACATAAGGAGTAAGAATCAATTTTTCTATGGTCTTGTTCTCATTTCTTCAAAGTATTATGAAATGAAATACACAAAGACTGGCGATTTGGTAAGAGGAAATATTTGGGGTGCGTTATTGATATGTGTTGCTAAAATCACTTCTTTGCTTCCAGCAAGGTACCAAGCACTACCATGTAGAGGGTAAGGGCACGAAGCCTGGAGACAGACTATCTTGGCTCAAATCCAAGCTCTGGCTCTTCACCATGAGACTTCGGGCAAGATACCTAACAGCACTTTGCCTCAGTTTCCTCATATGTAAAATGGGGTGTCCTACAAAGTAGCTACATCTTAAGGTTGGTAAGAAGATTCAACGAGAAAATACCTGACCAGAACTGAGTCTATTACATGGTGAGTCTTCATTTTAAAAAAGTATCATTTTATCGTTACCATTATTAAGTTTGTTGTAATAAATGTGTACGCTGTACAAAAGGAAAAGGAATTACTGAACATCCAGATGTATTGGTAAAAATCTACTATCATTACATATTGCAATTTAGGTAGCATTTATAAGCAAGATTTTTGTCTTGAGGCCTTAAGATCATTGGAGAGTGAGATGATGGGTCACTGATAATCAGTTTTCTGCCTGGTTGTCACATAGCACTTTGAAAACTGCCCTGTATTTAGTAGCTCATGTAAGGACAGTTACCCAGGATGCGACACAGATTGGGTAATTGAAGACTTGATTCATAGGATTGTTGGTACAAAGTTCAGGCAAGTTAAAAATTCTTGCATGAAGGAAAAATAATAATGGAGCCATTAATCTTCATTCATGGTATCTTAACCAAAAAATATTTGAATTAGGGGGAAAAAGGAGGGTTACCTACCCTGAACAGCTGTGCTGATTATCCAAAACACATGAACCATGTCTGAACTCATTCTGAATTCCCAGCTTAAATATGAGAGAACACTGAAGCTAATTATCCTCCTTCCTCCCACTGATGAGGGATTTCTCAAAGCAGGAGACTATTAACTAAGGCTTTAATATACTCACTGAGGGGGGAATAAAAATGGATCAGTCAAATCAGTGAAAGAGCAGCCTCCCTCAGGAAGGAGTATGAACATCTCCATTCATTCATTCACCCATTCACTCATTCACTTATTTATGCATGATGAGCCTTCACCCTTATCTCCCTCCACTTTCGCACAGATACCTACCATTCACATCTATCCGTTTCTAGTTCCTGAGAGAGTTCTGCCCACACAGAGCTGAGCTTCTGCAAATGCAGCCCCCCTCTGCACACCCTTCCTCAACACCCACCAGCAAAATAACAGAAAACGAATTCCTCCACTATAAGCCCCTTTCTGCTTTCTTCCTTTCTATGGAAATTGGGTACTCCAGGATGAGTAGATTAATGAGCCAGGACCACTTCCCATGTGAATTAGCACTAAAAGAAAATAAATGTTGGGAAAACTGAGGGACATTTTCAGTCCAGAAAAAAAAATGCTTTAAAAATGAATAGAAATCAAGGCCAGAATTATCATGAACTCAAATGTTAAGGCTTAATAGACCTGCAGACAAATTCTTTGCTGGAGTTAGAAAACCATCTCTGGTCTTTTCCAAGTTGATAAAGAAATGTTGTGAAGCCCACCATGTATGCTAGAAATAATGTCACATATGAAAGCTTGGTGGGGCCTGGCAAGCAGTTGAATACACTATGCTAAGTCTCATTCATTTTAATTATCTTGCTCCTGACAGAAGAATACAATGCCTTCTCCTCTCGGGATCAGACCAGTCCTGCATGCATAGCCCTGGACCAGGGAGAATGTCAAGAATTCACTTCTATGTGCAGGGCTATCACATGGAGCACTGTACAGCCCTGTCCTGCCTCTGTGATCTGTGAGTCTTCCTCTCTACATCCAGAGTATACCACCATCAAGCAAGGAAGGATTTCTCACTTATTTAACCCTCCTATAATAAAACAAGATGCTGTGCACATCTCCTAAAAGGCAATTTACCTATAGGAACACATTTGCAATCATCGACAACTGAAGAAGACATGGCTTGCTCCATGTCTGACAGTTCATGGGACTTCATTTTTATTTATTTATGTTTCATTGGGATTATAAACATAAAAGTCAGAAGAATGGAAGGAAAACAGATTATACATGAATCATGCATGTACTAGAAAATAACCCAAGGGCCCTTAAACTTCATGAGCATAAGGATTTCCAAAGGCATTTGTTGACATAGTAGAACCCTGGTTCCCACTACAGGACACTTGATCCCATGAGTCTAGAATAGAGCCTGAGAATCTACATTTTCACTGCCCAGTCCCCAGCCATTCCTATAAAGTCAGTCATTTGTGGGCTACTCCCTGAGAAACATCAAGACCATATGTGTTAAGCCACTCAGCACAAAACCTGGATCATTACACATTCTCAACACTTACTAGTTATCATTATTAAGAATCCAAATCAGCCAAGCATCATGGCACATGCCTTTAATCCCAGCACTTGGGAGGCAGAGGTGGGTGGATCTCTGTGAGTTCAAGGCCTGGTCTACAAAGTGAGTTCCAGGCCAGCTGGGGCTACAGAGAGACCCTGTCTCAAAAAGACAAAAAATAAATAAATAAATCAGAATCAAGGGCTGGAGAGCTTGCACAGCCATTAAATATTCAGGCTCACAACCAAAAAGACAAGAATCAGAATCAATTCCAGCTTCACCTACTCACCTTAGACTTGACCTATGGCTGAGTGAGAATTATACAGGGGTGTAACAGTATAGGAGCAAGCCAGGAGTGGTATTCATGCAGCAAAGAGAAATGAGAAGAATCTGGAAACAGGACATTGACATGCCTAATTTGTGCTATTCTAATGATTCTTTAACCACTGATGAAAACCCTTGAACCCCAATTATCCCTCATTCCATATTACCAACAGCTCCTAAAAGATTATGCAAGAGTACTTGAAATAATTATCCATAGACCAGGAAATTTCAAAGTAAAAACATACAAAATATTATCATTTCATTTTTCAGCCTCAGACACAGAAAGCACAATATCGTTATTTGTTTTGTAGAGCAAAGTGGACACCAGGGGCGTTTCTAGGTGGCTAAGTCCACCAACTTTAGCACAATATCACAGAACTGAGTCTCAGCCCTGACTGGCTATTGTACTTCTATGAGTCTTACAGTCTCCCTTTGCTGGTGATGGAGGTCCTCAGCAGGTGGTTGGAGCTGAGTGTGTCTACTTGCCACTTGGAACCACTCCTCCCATTAAGTGGGATGGCCCTTCAGGAAATCCTTGGTTTGTATGCTCCTGAGCATAGGACAAACAAAACTCTGTTGTTTAAGAGCATCAATAACAAAAGCTTTTGTTCTTCCAAACCAAGACAGGAACTGTAGATCTATACAAAACCACTGAGTCTTAAGTGCCTAAGGATGACAAGAATGAGATATTATTTTGGGCTGTCCATCAGCACTAGTCACTCAGCCTTGTCGCCTAGCTTCAGAAAACAATGACTCAATATGGCCATTTTCTGATAGGCTGCAGCCTTAGGAAAATACTGTTCCACATATTTGGACCTAGGGCTCTTCCTGCATTAAAATAAATGGATGCCATTCAAAACCCACTTAGCTTTCTCCCTTTCAATCTTGCGCATAGGAACACAGCTGTTTGTACTCATATAATGAGAGGGAAATGGAAACTCTGAATGAACAAGAAATCAAAGTACTTTTTTTTACTCCATCCCAGGTGCTTGACATGTGTTTCACTGCTTAATTTGCCCAATAACCTCTAAGAGGTTGGTATCATTATCCTCGTTTTTAATAAGAATAAGGAAGTTTAAATAAGTTTCCCTGAGGACAGAGTGTAGAAAAGAGGCAAGCTGGGAGTTAAATTGGAAAGAGGTACACATAGCTCCAATAGTTCCTGTCAAGATCTATGTGAACATATAACCTTATGTGAGTGTCATCATCCTGTTTAACACCCTGCTTAGCATCACTAAATAATTTTGCATGTTGGTATCTGAAGGGCTACACTATGGGTTTTGTTGACTACATAGGATTTTACAGTAGGTTTTAACTATAATTTATTATACCAATCTCTTATTGATAAACATAGATGTTTCTGGTTTTCTTCCCACCACACGTGAATACTCTCTGACAAGCATATATATATATATATGGTACTATTATGTCTGTGTAATCATCTCCTTGGGATACGTCCTAGACTAAGAACTACTGAGTACAGAAACTATGTATTTTACACTGTGCTACTTATCCAAAACGATGTACCTGGTAGCTGCAAAAGCAAGCCAATTTCCTCAAACTCAGAGGCACACCAGTTTTAAGCAGCCATTTACACTCCTGACAAAATGATGAGGGGAGGGTGTGATGGCATTTTTATTTTTATTTGCATTTCTGTGGTTATTAAGGAGGCTAGGCATCTTTTCCTATGCATTGATCGCTTACAATTCTTCCATCAAGTCATTAACCCTATTCTCCTTCTACCCTCGTATCAGAGTCCGAATAAAAAATCTTTTTCACATATTTTCTCCCACCAATTGCTGTTTTTTTTTTTCATTGTCTGAGTTCTCAGAGTTCATGTGCTAGAATAGTAGAGACTTTTATCTATAGCCTAAAAAAGATTTGGTAACATATTACCAGAGTGATTAGTCAGATTTCATAAAACATGTTCCAAGAAGAAAAACTGGTTAAGTCTAAAGAGCAGAAAGCCATAAACTCCTCCTTAGTTGTCTACTTCAGAAATAGGTCATCCCCTGACGTTATCAGCTGTTGTTTACCTTACAAGAAACAATGATCTATTCAAACTTAATCTTCTGCTGCTGCTGCTGCTGCTGCTGCTGCACAGAGAAATTTGGATAAGAAAAGAGAAGCTGGAAACAGTATGGACAGGACAAACATCCTCAGATCAGGGGAGCTGGAATAGAGACAGGATACACATACACACACACACACACACACACACACACACACACATACTGCTATACCCCAGACAGAGGTAGATGACAAAACGTATCTAAGACCACACTTAGAGTTGTCCTCCCTCAGAGGATAATGAAGCCAACACATATAAAGTACTTTGTCTAAAACAGTTGACAAACAGTAATTCCTGACTCCTTGAACAAAGCTTATTTTACTAGAAGAAACTGTCCAGAGATAAAGAAGAGCCCAAGTCAAGTTCCCAGAGCTTAAGACATTAATTCTACTTCCTGAAATGCCAAAGTTATAATTAAAATTGTTATGTCAAAAATACCCTTACTGTGAGAGCTGGAGAGATGGCTCAGTGGTTAAGAACACTGACTGCTCTTGCCGAGGACTGGATTTCCATTCCCAGCACCCACGTGGTGGCTAACAATGGTCAACAACTCCAATTCCAGGAGAATTTGACACTCTCTTCTGATTTCCACAGGAATTTGCATGACATGGGTGCACTTACATACATGCAGACAATACACTCATACACATAAAAGTAAAAATGATAAATGAAATTATTTTTTTAATACCCTTACCCTAGGCCTAGGAATTTATACAGAGGTGAGCAGGTCCATAGCTGGCCAACATTTTAGCCTTTAAGACTGTTTAGCTATGGACAGGGGGCTTCTGGGACAATGTGAGACTGCCTGTCCCCTTGCTGCTCACCTCAAAAACAGCTATGACCAATGCACATTATAAAGCAGGATAAAGCAGGACAGGGCCTAGCATTTTCCTCATAAATATCATGCATAATTAACTTTGTTTAGTTCACTCTATCCATTCTGATTCATCCAAATTCAAGCTCTGAGTAAAAGAAAGTTGAGCCTGGTCATACAGCCTTCTCTCCTTCTTGAGAGGCTTTGCCTTAGTCCAGCAGAGACCCAAATGTGGCCAAATCCCTGACAAGAGAACTGGACAAGAGCTATGCTATCCATCTCACCTGTAGTTTTTTGTAAATGTATAATAAGCAGCCCCAACATTCACATAACCAA
Source organism: Nannospalax galili (assembly GCF_000622305.1). Classification (NCBI taxonomy): domain Eukaryota; kingdom Metazoa; phylum Chordata; class Mammalia; order Rodentia; family Spalacidae; genus Nannospalax; species Nannospalax galili. Next base: position 5,235,960 of record NW_008331125.1, on the reverse strand, counting down.
AGTGACCCAAAACAAACAACAAATCAGCTAATGGCATTATCTCTCACTCTGTAAGTGAGATTCATGCTAGCCCCAGGATGATGCTCTTACCAAACCCAAATGAAGCTATATTCCACCCAACAGAGATGCTTGGTAGTCAACATCCTTGAAAGTCAACATCCTCCATCGTTTCCCATTTTGAGTGCATTTTCTCCTGAACTCTTTAGATATCTATGTGAACAAGCAGAATAAACCACACTGAGATTTAAAGAACAACTGGAAAGGTACTTTGAGGAAAACAGTCTAGGATTCAGTATTGGGAACTGGTCTATGCCAGAAGATACACATGCTTCACAGATGCAGTTTTACTCCTCACAACTACTTTCTAGGGTGCAGCCTCTTAATTCAGCCTTATATATAAGGAAGCAGAGGAGACAGCTCATTTCTGGGCTCAGTGACTCCTCTTCAAAGTTTCATGAACTTTCATTGAGACATTAGCAGTTCTTGGAGAAAAAACAAGGAAAGGGAAAAGTCTGTTTTTGAATATTAACTTGTTGTGAAAGTTGACTCCTGGCTGTATGACAAACTAACTTCCATCAGCTCCTTCCTTGGTAAGAAAGAAAAAAAAAAGAAAGAAAAAAAAACTGTCTTATGCTGATGCCTTTCTTTGGAAATAGGATGCTTCCCACAAGAGACATTTTTTCCAAAACTTTATTTTAGGAATGTTCTGTGGACTCCAAGCCATCTTCACATAGGAAGTCTTAAACCTCTGAATCAAGGATAAACTCTTCAAGTAAATTTCAGCAACCCTGTTGGTCATTACAGACTCTAAAAATAAATAGCAAAGAGCCATCCAGGGAAAGCTAAACTGTTGGTCAGGAACATGTATAAATGCATGAATTTTTAGTAAAGATGTACTAATCCTTGTAGTATATTTCTTTCATTTCCTTGGGAGTTTCCCCAGCAACCTTCACGTGGTTTGAGGAGCCTTCATTTGCTGGCTCTGGAGGTTGTGTCATATGCAATTGGTTTCTGTTTCCTAAAACAGTCAATTTTTTATTTTAAATTCAATTTTAAATTTCTGTCATTATTCCTTTTTTACAAACTCAATGTAATAGAAATGAATACCTGTTCTTAAGGACAGAAGAGATTTCTATTTGGACATATTTAAGACTCACAGATGGGTATAGTGGTGTATACCTGTAGTCACAAGAACTTGGGAGACAGAGACAGGTTAGTTTGAGGCCAGCTTGGTCTATATAGTGAGTTCCAGGCCATCCAGGACTACATAGTAAGACCTTGTCTTTAAAAATGTTTTTAATTGCTTATAATGCACCTTATACAGCATTACATGAGGGAGAATTCTTAGCCTCACAGATTTACCTAAAATAAAATCTGGTTCAATATTAAGTATTTATAAGAACTCGATAAATACACGCTCATTAATCACATCCATGAGCATGGTAATAATAACAAGATGTATCTGCAAAGAACTTTGGTGTTTTCCAAAGTGTTTTTACTTATTATTTTAAATGGCTCAAAGTTCCATGGAGGACTAGGTAGAGGCTTTGTGAACATACACATGAAGTTTTATAATCTGCTATAGGGCCTGGCAAGATGGTTCAGCTGGTAAAGGTGCTTGATGCTAAGCCTGACAGCCTGAGTTCAGTCTCTGGGATCCACACAGTAGAAAGAGAAAACCAACTCCTGCAAGCTGTCCTCTGACTTCCACATGAGTGCCATGGCACATGTACTCCCTACCCTACTCCACATAAATAAATAAATGAATGCAAAAAAAGCTTAATCTGTTAAGGCCACTCGTCAGCTCTGCGACCTCAGGTGCTTACTGAAGTGCTCTGAGCCACATCTTTCTCAGCTATAAAGCATGAATGATGATCTTACTCCTGCCATGCAAATTGGATAAAAAACTTAATGATGATGTGTGCCAAAGGCACAGTAAGTAGCTAACATAGGTCAAGCATTTAGATATGGAAATTATCACTGTTATTATAAGGCAGAGCTGATATCTGATATCCCTTTCTACAATTGAGACACCTGAAGCTGAAAGAGATTAAGTGATGCTCCTAGTCACTACAGCCACTATTGCAGCCAGGACTGGAATATTGTCTCTATCCTCCCCCAGGGAAGACCTGCCTGCTCTGCTTCAAAACTCGAAGTATGAAAACAGAATTATTGAAGACCAAGGGTTCATCTCTGGATCTTGAAAAAAAAGTTGGTCGTGTTTTCAACAGCAAAAGACTGCTAAATTAAAACTCTGCTTCTCCAATATTGTTCTCGACAGAAGCATGATTTAATTCAAGAGCATCCCTGTTCCCCCTTGGGGACAGCTAAAACCTTCTAAGGATTTAATGAGTTTTACTTCATATCTTATCACTCAAACCTTTTGTGACCTACTTTCAAAAATGTACTAATCTTGCTATTTTGGAGTGGATGGATCATCTACTCTTTAACTGAGGTGAATATCATTTCTAATCAAAACAGATCCAGAAGAGAAGCTCAACCCTTTGAGATAACGGAGACTCATCTTTCCCTGGGGTCTCAGGCAGGAGTTAAACAATGTTTAAAATCACCGTTAATGATAAATCTTCTTTAAATGTCTTTGCAACATTTATTTTTCCTTTCAATAACCTAAGATGCTGGGATCTGAGGCAATTTGATATCCTAATTGACAGCTGTTAGAACCTTCTTTAGTTGGTACCCAGTGAAAGGCTATCAGTCAAGCAGCTAGCTGACCTGCTTTCAGGGCATCACCAGCCTCTTTAAACATTCCACAGATGCCTTGAGGAAGCTACACAGAAACCACAGCAGCTTGCGGCTGAAGTACAACTCCAGCTGACCTGCTTTCAGGGCATCACCAGCCTCTTTAAACATTCCACAGATGCCACAGCAGCTTGCGGCTGAAGTACAACTCCGACTCCTAAGTTGTATACTCAACTGTTTCAAGCAGTTTGTCCAGGACTCATTATCACCATAAGTCTCAGTGAAATCTAGATGGTCATGCAACTATTTCCATATAGGCCAGAGGAGGAGCACGTCCCCTGCTGACCCAGCAGAAGACTTCTGTGACTGGGGCAGAAGGGACAGTGCCACATCAGTATGACCACAGTCCTTCATTTGCATGAAGGTCTACTGTGATGGATGCAGACACCCTTTTCCTGTTATAAAAGCAGGCTCACTGTGAGCACACTGGGAGACGCTCCTGTGCTGCCCTCCTGGTGATATAACACTGGACCCAATACAAAGGCTTCTCTTGGGTGATCCCTTCTTGCCTCCTTTTGTTCAGCATCATCAGTAGCTATAACATGAAGGAGGAGGCAGCCATGACTGTGGAGATGACAGTGGAAGTGGCAGCAGTGGTGGCAGAGGTGACAACCACAGCAGCAACAGCTGCAAAACCAACAGTAGCTACCACCCAGGGGGTGGCAACAGTGACGGGAGGAGCTGAAGTTCTAGAGAATGTGTAGAGCGAAAACAATGGAAAGCAAAGGAGACACTTCAGGCCCAGAAGCTACAAGGCTAGCTGCTGTCAAAGTCTGGGAATCCCAGCTTCCTAGACCTGGATAAGAACAGTAATACTTGTCACAGTAGGGCTAAGGATTTAGTACCTGAGGCCTGCACCAGGGCAGTGACAGTAGAAGGCGCCATGTGCTGCTGCTAGCAGCTAGCTACCTTCCACTGTCCATCTGCTGCCAGAAGTCAAGGGTCACAGAGACTGCTGTGTATCAGCCCTGGAAGCTTCTCTTCATCTACTCATAGTTTCCCATTTGAGCAGAACAAAAGATTGGGGAGCTGGTTGATGACACCTCCTGAGGTTATAAGAGGTCACAGTTCATCATTTCCAACACTCAGTATATCCCCGCAAAGCAATGAAATAAACATTTTAGGACTTTGATTACCTCTGGCATAGAACAAGCTGAACACTTTTATGTACAATTTGTCAGTTTTCGGTTTAATGTCAAATCTATGACACAAAATGTTCTTCTTGGAACTTTGTAAAAATATTGAATATTCACACGTGCATATAAGTTTTGATCAACCCCCCTCATTCCCTCCAATCCCTCCCCATCTCCCTCACCTCTTTTCCTCCCAACTACATGTGTTTTTTAAATACCCACTGAGTCTACTGGTTATCATGCTTGTATGTGCATGGGTGCAGGACCACCTACTAGACAGCATGGGTATCCTCTCAGGGCCCACACAACTGAAGAAAACTTTGTCTCCCTCTCCCAGCAGCCATCAGTTGCCAACCGCTCCTCAGATACAGGTGGGACTTCACAAGCCCCTTCCCTATCTATGCTGAGATTTTGGCTGGGTGATCTTGTGCATAGAGTCACAACTGGGTTCATGTATATAACTGGAACTTCTTTGTAAGTTCCTGCGAGCACTGACAATTCTTTTAGACCTGATACCTCAGGCTAGGGGGTTTTCAGAACCTTCAATAAGCAAAATTGAATGGTGCTCTCCCCAGCAAATATTGTACTTTTCTGAAACCAATGAAATGCTAAGGCTGAGTCTCATGCTTTCTGATGATATAGTACTGTATGGGAACAGAGACAGTCACATTAACATCAACAAACCCTGTAAGTGAAAATGGAAAAGAACGTAAGAGAACCCAAGAAACTCTCTCCTACTCACTTAGTAGAAAACAAATCAACATGTGCCAGAAGCATGCCAACACCATAAACATTTGTTTGATTCTCTGCCCAGTGTGCTATTTAATCAGTAACTCTTCCCAATTGTCAGTAAGTTCTCTCTCCATTTCTTTATTCTTGACTATTATTTTCATGGACTTTCTTTAGAACTGTTGTTTTATATTATATCTACATTTCTTTAATATTCTTTGCATTATTTCTGCTTCTCCCTTTGTCCCCCTGTCCTTTGTTAGATGAAGAATCAGAAATCTATAGAAATGGAAGGTACAGCACCGTTACTGCTTTCATAATCTTCATTACTCACTTCAAGACAGTAGAAATACCTTTTACATTCTTATTCTTGTATCTACAATTTTTCCTCCTACTTCTTTTTCCTACCTGGACTTCTACAGCTTTCTCAGAAGACAGCATGTAAATATTAATTATAGAAGCAGAGCTGAAGATCTTTCCATTAACATTTTTTAATCTGGAAGTACCCAGTGAGCCAAGCAACATTTGTTAAACATCACCTGCAAATTCAGTGATTCTCCTTAAACTATAAAGGAAATTCCCACTGTGTTTCTTGACCTGAAGCTTAAAGTCTAGTCAGAAGGACAAGCCACCCAGTGAGCAATAGAAGGGGGCATCAACAAGGTAAAACTGTCCTCAGTTCAGAGAAAGGAACAAATCCGAGTCAAAAAGGTAAGGATTTCTCAAAGCAAATTCTAAGAGGAAAAGAGTGATGAGAAGTCAAAGGGAACAGGGCATCCTATCTACCCCACCAATATTCTTAAACCATTTCCCATAGCTTTCTACATTTCCCTAAAAGTTCTCTGATAGCTTTCTTATTTCTGTTTTCAGTATGTTATCATAAGCTCCCTTGTAACTTAAAGCTCCAATGTCACTTGCTTTTTGTTTTTCCTTCTGTGAACTTGCATATTGCTTTGGTATAATCACAGCCTGCTTCTCTGGTTCTTTCAGAGTTTTTTAGGTCTTTCCAGGTATGTATTTTTAGCAGAGCATACGAAAAGGCAATGTTTTTAAAGCAGTTTTCCTGCATCTGCTGTTTACGGCAGCCCTAGAGACTTTGTTTCATCCCTGGCCAATGCTCTGTATCTTCCCTAGGGCAGTTTCATTCTCTACAGAGAGGATCAGGTTACAAAGAAGCCTTTTCCATACTGAACTGGGGAAGCCAAAGAAAAATGATCTAAATACACTCTGAATCTGTTGGACAACTTTAATAAGCTCTAAGCCTAAAATATATTGTTCTTACCATCTTTTCCAACAACTTGCATCTTTTCCAAATTTGACATTAAAGTTGATGAAGTAACTGTTAGCTTAAAAATTAAAAATCATGACGGAAAGAAAAAAAAGGGGATGTTTTTAAACCACAAGCCAGACTTCCTATATATCGTCCTATATAGAGGAATTTCTTTCTATTTACTGTTTGTTTCCATATGCAGACACTGTATGAAGGGACCAAGTCACATACACAAGAGCTCCCCTGAATCCTGCCGTCCTCTTACACTGCTCCACACACCTGCTTGTACAAGATATACAATACCAAATTCAAGTGTCAAACGGAATTATATAAATCTTACATTTTCTAGACAAATGTAATTTCTTACTGTATGCTAAGAATGGATCCTTATATTTACAGACTAGTGGTGTATACCATACACCACTCTGAAGAAGCTTCTTTCTGCAACAGATGGAGGCTAGTACAGAGTTCCACAACTGGCCACACACAGAGAATGTGTCTGAGAGATGCCCAGACCTAACTGATACATCTACAGTGGAACCTCTACACCTAAGGCTCATGGAACACAGCAGAACAGAGGGCAGGGACACTACTAATGCATCCCTCATGCAACAGAGTGCCATGTATACAAAAGGTCACAAGTGGTCAAAGTGTAGAAAATAAGAGACTGTAGAGTATGTGTCCCTGGATAGGATGCCTCTGTTAAACCTCATTCATCCATGGCTCAGGGAGTAGAAAGATCGGAAAAGTCAGGATTGGTGCATGAACATAGGGAAACAGAAGCTTTCAGGTCTGGGACTTGCTTATGTGAACTTGCAGCAATGATGACAGCATGCACAAGACCCATGCCAACTCAATCAAACAAAAAGTCAGCATAGAACTGGGAAAACTGACAGCAGGCCCCAACCTTAGCCACGGAGCTATTGGCAGCTGATCACTGATAGGTGAGGGAGAGTTGTCTAAGGGACTGACTCTAGATAGGCTAACTAGACCCCAGTGGATAAACTTGCACCGAGGGATATCTAGATTCAAATGCTTAACTGGATAGGACATACTGGCAGAATTCATGAAATCCTGGGGGATGGAGGGATGTGGATGGGGAAGGGGGTCTAAATGTGATTAAGATTTATTGTATGAAATGCACAAAAATTCAGTAAAAATATACATGAAAAGAAGTCTTACATTTGCATAAAAGGGTGCTTGACTGCTCATTCCAGAAAGCTAGCCTCTCTTATAAATGGGACTATTGGCAACAGAAAGGAGAAAAAGGGCGGACATACTGTGAAACACTGTAGAAAAGGGAGATTGCAGCATCCAAGGACAACTTGAGAGAAAATGGATCAATGTTTTCACATTATTTCTTTGAGACAGGGTCTCACTGCAGCCCTAGCTGGCCTGGAACTCACAGAGATCCACCTGACTCTGCTCCTCAAGTGCTGGAATTAAAACTGGGCAAAACCATGCCCAGCTACTGTCACAATATTTTCCAAGGTCAGTCATAGTCGGGGACAGTTGTAGCGCACTGGCATCATACACCCTTCTCAATATCAGGGCCTAGCAGCCATTCTGGCACCTTTACAGATCTTGTGCTATTTGCCTGCTTGTTTCTGACCACCAAACGTCATAAAGCCCGTATTTCATCCATGCCACTTTGGATTTTAAGAAAATGGCAATGTAAGCTTTCAATTAACTGATTATCTTTTTCCCTACTCATCCTTGTGTTCTGGGTAGTGCATGAAAAACTCTCAGTCACAGAAAGCCTCTTGGCATCATTTTTCTCCATTGTGAGTTGCCGAGCTCAGCACTGTAACAGTCACGGGTATCTGCACTTTGCAAGCAGTGTCATTTTTGTCTTGTGCTTTTCATCATACGTCTGATTTAGCAGGCAAATTTTCAAGGCTCAGTTCTGATGGATATACCCTGGAGCCACTTCAAAGCCACGCCTTAGATTTATGGAAACAGAATAAGCATAGCGCTTCAATTACATATACCTACTTTGAATTCCAGAGAACATGCCCTTCCTCAAGGTGCCATTTTAATCCAGACTGCAGTCACATGTATAGGATACGAAGGGACCTCCATTATTACCTAATATAAGCATCTGTTTGCTAATCGGCAGGCTTTTAAGGAGATTAAGTGTAACCTACCTATGTCTGGCCAGCTGCTAATATAGCTGGAAAGCTCACAGTACCAACACAATTTGCATCTCTTCAGCAAGCTTTCACAGTCTGGTTGCTAGCTTTTTGGTACTGGGGAGATTACAGAGTTCTCCTATGCATGCAGTAGGAGGCCCCGACAGCAACTCTGAAAAGCAAGAGAAGCAGAGACAGGTGAGGGCAGTCAGCATGACTGGATGCCTGATCCTGCAGAGCATATAGGAGATGAAGAACTCGACCTGGAAGAGACAGAGCACCTATTCACACACATTTAGACATGTGTTCATACATGCACACAAACTCACATGCACACAGTGCACACACATACACATGCATTTGCATATAGACATATATACCTGTTCTTGATATAGACCAATATAGTGAGTAATAGAAATTTAAAAATTAATACGTATGTACTACCAAGGCTCTGGGGTTTGAGAGATTCTTTGAATGCTTCTTCTCCCTTACAAAATACCGGGTATGGTTGTGAATGCCTTTAATCCCAGGACTTGGGAGGCACAGGCAGGCATATCTCTGTGAGTTCAAGGCCAGCCTGGTCTACATAGCCAGTTCCAGGTCAGCAGGGTCTACGGGGAGACCCTGTCTCAAAAAGACCAAATTAAATAAATAAATAAATATCCAGAATAAAGAAACAAGGGGTGGTGCAGATATCTGCAAACAACATCCAGAGTATGAAAGAGAATATGCTGATACTACTGTAAAAAAAATAAGCAGAAATTAGATTTCAGAAAAAGACAGAAAGGAACAGAAGCTGGGGATAAAAGATGAAATGATGCTACAGGAACAAAGGGGGCTTTATAATTAAGTATGAACTAACACATTTCATTTTAACTCACAGCCCATCTGAATGATAGCACATTTTGAAATGTACAAATTAAGAAATATGAACAAACTTTCCTCTAGGTAAATCACAATTCAACTGGGATAAGCATAGCTTAACATTTTTTCTGTTTATAAAAATATATGATCATTTGATAATTTAAAATTAGCACAAAAAATAAGGAAAAAATGTCTATGGTCTCATTAACAGAAGTTAACCTCTATTAGCATATATTCTTCTGGCCCTATCTACATAGATTATGATTATACTATTATTCTGTAATTTTTTTTCATACCACCCATCATGGACAGTCTCTTGTAGCATTAAATGATCTTCTAAAACTACATTTTTAGACATATATTTGAATTCCTAATTTTATATTACAAATGAAAGTGCTGTGGATATCATCATACACAATATTCAATCATTTCTTTTTTATAATTACTTTGTAATTACTTCCTTAGAATATATCATTGAAGGGCAAATTTAGTAAGTTTTTAAAATTCTGTTTTAACACTCCTTAGGCTATATGTTTTAAAATCCTCTGCTAGATCTGATAGGGTGACAAAATGTTAAATGCATCATTAACTGAATCCCGTCTACTGCTTATAATATGAAGTCACCTTCTGAACATGCACAGAAATTCTTATGCATTTTGGAATTATGAACTTTTTTGAGAATCACATAAAAATATATAAACTTATTTTTGTAAAAAATGGCGAAATAGACCCACTGGAGTCCATCATAAAACAACTTTGGACTGATTTCTCCACCTCTGACCCAGATGGAATTCTGGAACATAATCTTATATGTAAGCTGGGGTTGAGTTCAAGCATAAGAAAGCACAAGTTAGGGGGGATATTCAAGTGGAGCAATTATGCCCACTTGCCAGGTCCAGCTCTGCTCAGCAGACTTAGCTCCTTTCCCATGTTGGGCTTCTAGAATCACTTCCATCTGCAGCCCTCTAGGACTTCTAGATAACCTCACCTCAGACTTCACCAGCACATTGTAGACCTCTGTCCTATGGAAAGTGTGTGCTTATTTCCTGCATCCATGCAGAGTTCCTGGATGTCCTAGCATTTCCAGGGACTTCACCAACTCTGTCTGTTTGATATCTGCTCCAAAATACAATCATCAATACTGTTTACTGCATACATCTTTCATCTCCCATGATACATTAGGAATGCTCAGGAACACAGATGGTCTAACTCAACTATGCCCAATTTATTCAGTATATTTACCATAGAAATGTCTGCTGAAATGAACTGAAAAATCTAAACAAAAAGAAATTGTTAAATAAAGAGTTAAATAAAGAGTTCAGTGTTGCTTTGGTTAACTATAACTCTACAAAGTGTCTGCACACTGACCATCATTTCAGCTGAAATAAAACATTTACACAGTTGATTCTTATTGTTTCCGATGGTTTAAATGTTCCATAAAGGTGCTGAGAACATTAAATTAGCAAAGTGTCCCTATAAGAAACATAAATTTGGGTTCCTGTGAGTCTCATCACATTTTCATCAACCACTCTACAGATACACTTTGGCATGTTTCTGTTTAAAGACATTTAATTCAATGGATATAGTTAATTCATTAACACTGAACATATTGTCAACAGCTCTATAACTCAAAACTGAAAGAAGCTTACAATACACACACACATGCAATAACACACATACACACATACACACACACACACACACTTCCACAAGGAGCACTCTAGCCTCCTTATGCTTAGGAACCCTAGAAGGCACTTCAGTGCTGTGCATGAAAGCCATTTGTCACCAACAAAAATTTAAAGACACACGACCTACTCTGCCATGAAAAGGACACTTGGTCCTAGTAGAAAAGCTGAAGCCTGAGCTGAGCATCACCTCCTTCAGTCTCAACTGGTGACAAACATGTTTTGCAGCTCAAATTTTTCATGGCTCTGCCTGGTCATGTCCACAAATGATTATCAAAGCCTGGAAATACTTTAGAATTATACAGTTCTTAGCAAGAAGATAAATTCTCAAATATAAAATATATAAATAAGGACTGACTAGGGCTTCTGGGGTCAAGTGGGAGATGAGTAGTTTCTTCTATGTGTCTTTGCCAGTCATAAGAGTCAGAGTGACAGGGGAAAACTACATTCTAAACAGAGAAAGTGCTTAGTGGGTACAGATGCTGGTCGTCACGCCTAACTACTGAATTCAACCCCCAGGACCGACATGGTACAGAGAACCAACTCCTGTAAGTTTTCCTCTGACCTTCACACGTATGCCACGGTACATGTGCCCATGTACGTATGTATGTTTTTATGTATGTGTGTATGTACATGCAAACATCCATGCAGAAATGAGTAAATGAATAAATAAGAAGAAAATCAAGAATGAAGGAGAAGGATAGGGAACCTAAAAGGACAAAGAACAGTGATGCAGGGATGCAGTAATGTAGGATGGAGTCTACAGCTCTGATCCTGGCTCCCCGAGGACCAAAAGCTGCAACTACAAGGAAAATGGCTGAAACTGGAGATCTCACGTTTAGTGAAATAAGCCAGAATTAGAAAAGCAAGTGCTTCCTGATTTGTCTCACAAGTTGAATCTGGGAGGAATAAACAAGAGACATGGAAGTGGAGGGGATGTCAGGGAAAGAGGTGAGGAAAGAAGCAGGAGAGGGTAATGGGGCCATTTGAATGTGATCCAAGTACATCATATGAACATATGAAAATATCATGAAAGGTTTGTTACATGAACACATGAAATGTTATGATGTACAACAAATATACACTAATAAAAACAAGAAGAAAGGACTGACTGACTGATTTTTCTCTACATTCAACGATTATGTCAGTTTTAGCATCTGGGTCCTCTTTCAAATGCTAAAACGCTTTAAAAAAAAAAAAAACTCACTTATTCCCACCTTCCTTCTCTCTCCTTTATGGATAAATTCTGAGCCACTCCACTTCCCTCAGCCAACCTCTGACTTCAGTTTTCTCTTGCCACTACTTCCGGCCTGCTTTTGCCTTTTTCCCTTCCCAAGCCTGCTTGACCTTCTCTTGTAATCGCCTCTCATGTTCTGTCCTCTCCACCTCATCATGCCCACTCTTTTTTTTAATGTCCTCAGGCTCTTAGAACACATTCTTTTGAAGTACTTCTCTTTAAGTATATTAACATTTGGGATGGATATTTAGCCCTGTGTGCTTCCTTGACCCTGGACAAGACACACTGGACATGCATAACAAGGGGAAAGAATGAACAAGGCTAAGGTTGATGCCGGGGACAGGACAGGGGCTGGAAAAAGAACCTATAGGTGGGTAAGGAGAAAACTGAAATTTGTCACTGCTAGGCCCAGCACACAGATATTACCATGTGTCAACTCAGGGGAAAGACAAGAAAAAAGGGTAGGCATCAGGCTAATGGGAAGTCAAAGTGTAGGAAGGACCAGGTAGTATGTGGTCATCAGGAGTCCAAGAATGAAAAGAGAGGTGAAGAGGAGAGCTCTGAACAGCAGCTGATGGCTACAAGAAGACAAAAGAGAAATCCTCTGAATTACTAGCATTCCCAGTGGCCAGATAGAGGATGCGAGCACAGAAAGGAAGGACTACTTCCCACCGGAGGCAGAAGGAGCCAGCACCAGCAGCAGCCTGCAAATGTGTCTCTGTTTTCGGTTTCATTTCAACATTCTTTCCATATCATGTTTCCCTATCTTAGAATGCTATACCACACTTCTTCCCTTATCGCAGTCTGAACTTGCCTGCTAGATCTGGGGACACATTATAGGAAAAACAGTATTTACTTTATATCTAAAGAATGAACATAGTTTTGAAAAGAAAGAAACAACTAGAAAGATATTTCCCACTAAAGAACAACTTGAAAGAACATGGTATTACCAGCAGTTGGAATTAGTCATTACAGCTGGAGCACAGATGCATGAAAGGAAGCAGAAAGACATAAAACTGGAGAGGCAGGGTCATGGAGGTCCATAATGCAGTAATAAGGCTGAACTCTTCTCCACAGACAATGCGCAGTTTGTAGCTGTCCAGGGAAGTAATTACAGCAGGATTTTGCTTAAAAAGATAATTTGGGGCAAAAGTATAAATGACTTAATGGAGGGATGAGAATGGGTAGCAAGTGATAAGGCAGGTACAACACAGCCTAGGCAAACGATACTGAGCTGCAGTGTAACATATGAGGTAGGGTGGAGAGAAAAAGACACTCAGTGTAGAGAACACTTGGTGTTAAATATTTACTTGCTTGATCCTCCTCCTGCCTTGGGGTGGAAACAGTGCTGACTCAATAAGTGCTCAATAAATGAAGAAGACCAGATTTGTTATACATGTTGGCTCACATGTTCACCAAGCATACCTATCTTTGTAACCTCTAAAAATTAAAGCATAAGTTATTTTCATAAGGAAGCACTCTCTATCAGAATAACACTGACTACTATAACATATTGTTATATGAATGAATGTAATAGGCAATACCATACTACATAAAGTAGATTAAGAAACAATAATAATAATGATGGATGACTTATATGGATATGATTATTTCCAATTTCATTTAAAGTTACTTTTATTTTTATGTTTAAGATTTATTTATTCACTCTGACCTGCAGGCCTCTCTCTCCAGGGTAAGTCGATAGCGACCTCCACACCTTGACTCCCTCAGCCTCATTCATCCTCCCATCTCCCCCACCGGTCTCTCCTCCTAGCCTGGGTCCTGTCCCATTCCTTGTCTTGGCGCCCCAGGCACCAGGGGAATCACCACTGCTTCCTGATCCTTTGCATCCAGACCAACTCAGTTCCTTCTCAGGTCCCCAGGAACCATCTGGGCCTGGACCCGCCCTCACCTCCCTCTACTTCCCTGGGCCTGCACAACCCGCCAGCTTCTTTCCTGGATGCCCAGGTTGACCTTTCCTCTTCCTGATCCTTTGCATCCAGACCAACCCAGCTCCTCAGTGCAGTCCCCAGGAGCCTTGGGGCTGCTTCCTGCCCCCATCTTCCTTTGCATCTCTGGGTGGCATGCCACTAGCTGCCTTAGACTAGCATCTATACTGGGCCTGGCTCCCAGTCCAGTCCAACCCCCAAATTCCTGAGGCAAGCATCTTTCCTGGAGGGGTCCAGACCTTAGAGAAAGCCTGAGAACATCTGATCCTCGTCAGACTTGGGCTTCTGTCCGAACTCCTGAGAAGCAGGATGGAAGCCATATGTCCACTCCAATATAAACTCAAAAGAGAGAACCGGAAGCTTAGACAAACCAGCTTTTCATGCCAAAAAGTAAACCACAAAGACACATAAAGTTCACAAAAAGAAGCAGACCTAAACTTGAAGGCTTGAGTTTCACACAAGAATCAGAAACTATAGAAGAAATTCACACATCAAAATCACAGAGAAAAAATAGTAACATGAAAAACCAAAATAACATATCCCTACCAAATGCCAATAGTCCTCTAGAGGACTAAAATGAGAACCCCCTAGAGATAATGCAGAACATGTAATTCAAAAGAACAATGATGAATATGATAAAAGAATTCAGTGAATTTAAAGAACACACAAACAAAGGAATCAAAGAACTGAAGGAAGATAGGGATAAACTTCTGAATGAATTCAGAAAAGAGAAATATTGAAGAATACTCAGGCTGAAATGAAGAAGGAAGTGAAACACTCAGTAAGCCAATTAGAAAAGACAGGAGAAAGCCTCCCCAATAGGATGAATGAAATGGAAAGCAGAGTATCAAGACTGAAAGATAAAGTGGACGAATTAACTCTGGGGATGACCTTGAGAGTATTTCCAGAGATCATTAACTGAACAGAGGTGCATCACTCTGATTATGGCTAGGACTATACCACGGGTTGGAGTTGTGGACCAAACCAAAGCATAAAAGGAGAAAGCCAGTTTACAGAAACCAACCTCCTTTCTGTGCTTCCTAATCCACCCAGACATGAAGAAGTAGACCATGTTCCTCCTGTGGCAGCCCTGAGTTGCTCCTGCTGCTCACTTTCCTTGAGATGAAGGACTGTACCCTCAAACCATGAGCCAAAATCAACCCTTCCTTTCTTAAGTTGCTTCTTGTCTAGTCACAGGAATCAGAAAAATAAATATCAGACCATTCACTGAAACAAGCCATGTGATTCTTTAGGCTGAGGACAATACTCAATAGCCAAAATACAACGGAGAGAGATGAGCTCTCGACATTTGTAAAGAGCACCTCCAAATTAACAAAATCAGAGATGAAAGGGGAAACATCACAATAGACACCAGAAAGATACAGAACATTTTAAGGGAATACTTTAAAAACCTATATGCTACTAAATTTGAAAACCTAAAAAAATGGACGGATGTCTAAAGTCATGGGAACCATGAAAACTAAACGAAGAAGAGATTAACAGCTTAAACAGACCCATAACACAAAAAGAAATTGAAACAAAAATACAAAACCTCCTGACTAAAAAAAGCCCAGGACCAGATGGGGGATTTACAGCAAAATTCTATCAGACATTTAAAGAAGATCTACATCCAATAATATTTAATTTATTCAAAAGACAGAAATGGAGGGAGAACTGCCAAATTCCTTCTATGAAGCCAGCATCACTCTAATACCAAGGCCAGGTAAAGATACAACCAAAAAAGAAAACTATAGACCCATATCCTTAATGAACATAGATGCAAAAATTCTCAACAAGATACTTGCAAACCACATACAGACATCTAGAAGATCATCCACCATGATCAAGTCAGCTTATCTCAGAGGTTCAGGGATGGTTCAATACCATCCCTTACATTTATGTAAGTCACTAAATGTCATAAATCATATAAACGGGCTCAAAGATGAGAACCACACGGTCATTTCCATAGATGTTGAGAAGGCCTTTGACAAAATTCAACATGCATTTATGTTCAAAGTCCTAGAGATAATTGGACTGGGGGAAACATACCTCAACATAATTAAAGCTATATATAACACACCCACAGCCAACATCATTCTAAATGGAGAAAAACTGGAAGCATTCCCATTGAAATCAGGAACCAGACAAGGCT
>NW_008331125.1:5218693-5219782 GCF_000622305.1 Nannospalax galili | reverse complement strand
GACCTCCCATGCTCATGGATTGGAAGAAATAATATTGTGAAAATGACCATCCTACCAAAAGTCATTTATAGATTCAATGCAATCCCAATCAAAATCCCCATGGCATTTTTCTCAGAATTGGGAAAAACAATTCTAAGATTCATATGGAAGCACAAAAGACCTCGAATAGCCAAAACAACCCTGAGCACTAAGAGCAATGCCAGGTGGATTACTATGCCAGATTTTAAGCTGTGTTAGAGAGCTATAGTCATAAAAACAACATGGTACTGGCACAAAAATGGACCCATAGACCAATGGAACAAAATTGAAGACCCAAATATGAGTAAATGCAATTTTAGCCACCTGATATTTGACAAACGGGCCAAGAACATTAACTGGAGAAAAGACACCATGTTCAGCAAATGGTGCTGGCAAAACTGGATCTCCACTTGTAGAAGAATGAAACTAAACTCCTATCTTTCATGCTGCACAAAAGTCAATTCGAAATGGATCAAAGACCTCAATGTAAAGCCTGAAAGTCTTAAACTGTTAGAAGAAAACATTAGGGGAAACCTACAAGATAAAGGTGTGGGAAAGGATTTTCTAAACCAGACATCAATTGCTCAAGAAAGAAGGGCAAGAATTAAAAAATGGGATCTCATTAAACTAAAAGCCTTCTGTACATCAAAGGAGGCAACCAGGGAAGTGAACAGAAAAGCCACAGAATGGGAGAAAATCTTCACCAGTGATACGTCCAAAAGAAGTTTAATATCCAGAATATGTAACGAACTTAAAAAAAAACAGAGAATCAAGACAAGAAGTAACTCAATTAAAAGATGGGCTAAGGAGCTTAACAGAGAATTCTCAAAAGAAGAAGTAAAGATGGCTATGAAACATCTTAAAAGATTTTTTTTTCACTCCTTGGCATATACCCAAAGAACTCATTCTATTGCAGAGACACTTATATATACATGTTTGTTGCTGCAAGAGATAAATAATGCCCAGCTAATTTTGAAATCCAGTGGGAACCATGTTACTCCTACAACCTACTGACAAATTATACAAAGCAGATCAAAAAATATATGTCTAGGTAAGGTTTATCTGAGAACA
>NW_008331125.1:5205810-5218593 GCF_000622305.1 Nannospalax galili | reverse complement strand
TCAGAGGGACAAAAAGGACAGTTTTTGCTCCTTGCCCTCCTAGGTCAACTAGTTCCAAGGGACTATAAGCATGTCCCAAAATATCCTGTAATTGTGGTAGGTCACTGGTCCTCTTGATCAAGGAGACCGAGGAGACCCCATGAGATGGACTTGAACCAGTGTCCAGTCTACAAAGAGGAGGGTCAACACAGAGGAATCATTTCTTCCATACTTCCAAGTGAAGCCTATCATGGTCGAGCGGGACCTTTGACTTATCTTCATATAGGTGGAACTGGTAAAAGAAAGGAGCCAGGGGCTCCTCCCAAACCCATGTGACCCCTGAGGAACAGATCCTCAAATGACCTTAAGAGTGAAAATAAATCGGTTTTTCTGGACCAACAGTATGGTCTTAAACACCCAAAAAGAAAGTATAACCAAAGATTAAATGGGCCAACACAACTTCCTAAGAGTCCATATGTATAGCTAAAGGCTACATAACAAGCAACAATGCCAGACAAGCGATACCTTCTTTTGAGTTGTTGATCAGGGTGGCCAAAGGGACTCCCAGATTGTAACCCAGCATAGAACTGGGAAAATGAACAGCAGACCCCCATCTTATCCAAAGGAATATAGACAACTGATTACTGCTAGATGAGGAACTGCTGACCTTCCTAAAACAAAGACCTATACATAGATTGACTAGATTCACCAGAAGGGCAAGTAGTGGGGAATGGCTTGGGGTGCTGACAACACAGCTGACAGTAGCAGGGATATCAGAGTATAAGGGCTCAAGTGGGGGGAGGGAGGCTATGGGAGGGCTCCATCTGGGAAGTGGGTGTGTAAAGAAATTTTTTTTTAATTCTTCAAACATGAAAATTTGGTCCTTAATAATTAGTAGATGTGAAAAACATTACCATTGAAATCTACCTGATGACTTTATATCCATGCTCAGATGCCAAGGAGCTCAGAAAGTAACGGACTGTGACTAGTAATAATCAGATATATAGAGATTAGAAACACATGTACATCTTAGTGTCAAATGTATTAAAAATGAACTTTTCTGTATGAAACTGTATTTTAATAATAAAATGGAGATCTTTTTTAAAGTTTAAAACCTCATTTAATTTTATGTCTTATAGAGTTTATATGGAGTACAATATTGTATAACTGTATTAATTCAACTGTAAACCTAAAAATTTACAGCCAATTTTAAAAGAGATGCATCTTAGCTTAGAAAATTGTTATTGAATGTCAATGCGGATGTAATGAAATGCTTCTTCTAAGTATGTGGTTATTAAATAAATAATCAACTGTGAACCTAGAAACTTGCACCCCCCCTTGTGAAAGAGATGTACTCTTGCTCTGGAGTGTGTTACTGAATATGTTAAAGCTGTACTGAAATGCTTCTTCTAATCATGTAGTTATTAAAATTAAAAAATGATTTAAAAAAGATTTATTTATTCATATTTTTATGTGCATGCATGTTCTGCCTGCATGTATGTAAGTTCACCATATGTTTGCACTCGCTGTGGAGGCCAGAAGAGGGAGTCAGATCCCCTGGAACTGGAGTTACAGACTGTCAGCCCCCACATGGGTATAAGGAACCAAACCTGAGTCCTGTGGAAGACTAGAAATTGATCTTAACAGGTGAGCCATCTCTCCAGCCTCCAAATATCATTTAAAAAATATTTTTTTTATTTATTTGTTTGTTATTTTTGTTTTTATTCTATGAGTATGAGTGTATTGCCTGCATGTATGTATGTACCCATGTCACACAATGACTGTGGAGGTCAGAAGAGAGAGTTGCATCCCCTGGAACTGGTTTTACCAAGTTAGTAATGGTTGTTAGCTACCATGTGGGTGCTGGAAACCAAACCTGGGTCCTCTGCAAGAGCAGCCAATACTCTTAACTGCTAAGCCATTTCTCCAGCATCCTCCCCCACTTTTTAAAAATACATTTATTTATTTTATTTGTGTGTGTGTGTGTGTGTGTGTGTGTGTGTGTGTG
This sequence comes from Nannospalax galili, assembly GCF_000622305.1. Classification (NCBI taxonomy): domain Eukaryota; kingdom Metazoa; phylum Chordata; class Mammalia; order Rodentia; family Spalacidae; genus Nannospalax; species Nannospalax galili. The sequence continues at coordinate 5,216,606 of NW_008331125.1, read as the reverse complement.
TGTACATGTACAGAGCTCAGAGGACAACTTACAGGAGTCAGTTCTGTCCTTCCACCATGTGGCTCCCAGGGATAAACTCATGTCATCAAGCTTGGTAGTAGGTACCTTACCAACTCAGCCATCTGACTGACCCCATTTCGTTTATTCTTAAAAGAGTATGTTAAAGGTAGAAATTATGGATCACATTTTATAGAGAAGAAAACTAAGCTCAGAGAGTTGGAGTTGCTTTTCCAAGGATACACGGTTAATAAGAGTAAAAATTAATAGTTTATCCTAAACTAAAACTCATATTTGAAACTGCTACATTTGTAATGCATTTGGGTATAGAAAAAAGTTAAAATTAAAGTATTTCATTGACATTTCAAATGTATTAATGCTAAATGACATTAATATTATACCCAAAATATTCTGGCGAAAAAATAAGTCATAAGTCAAATAAAGTCACAAGTATCAACACATTCTGTTCACTAAAATGTCAGATGTATCTGTTTTTCTGACAATTGATTTTCCAAGTTGAAAGTATTCAGTGAAATACAGATAGATGCACAGCACAGGGGCATACACCTGTAATCCCAGTGTTTTGAAATCTAAGGCAGGAAGATGATTACTTCAAGTCTAGCCTAGACTTCATAGTGTCTGTCTCAAGAAAGAAAAGAAACACAGCAGCTGTAGTTCAGATGCAGTTTGAATTTATCCCCTCATGTGCAGACATTTAATCCTAAATATAAAATATTACTTAGAGGTAAGGCCTTTGGGAAGTTATTAGGATTAGATAATCATGAGAGTGAAGTCCCCATAATTGAATTCTGGAAGCTTTATAAAAAGAAAACGAGGGCTACAGAAAGGGCTGGACAGGGAAGAGGGCTTGTTGTGAAAGCAAGTAGGCCTGAGTTTGAAACCTCCACATAAAGATATATTCAGAAAAACAAAACCTAAGCTCAGCAACAGATAATACTACAGAAGCACTGTAGGTAGTAGCCAGGCGGAAAGAAGAGAATCACAAATGGATCATCACAATCCAGAAAAAATAAAGGGGAGAACTCTGTGAGTAAATTTAAACTAATATTGAATAATTTAACTATAATGCTCTGCAGAGTTTAAATATAGATATGAGATTAGTGTCCTTAAACAATATATAAGTTGATGGTAGTAAAAAGCCAATAGAATGGAAAGAGTTGGGGGGAATAATGATTGTGTTTTTCAAACCTCAAACCAAGGACAATAAAAAAGTTAAAAAGAGAAACAGGAAAAAAAAAGAGGCCAAATATTGAGATAATATGTTTTACCCTAAATGTATCAGCAATTTCATAAATTATAGACCTTAAACATGTTAAACAAAAAATGTTGCCAGATTGTATTAAACAAAACTGCATGCTTCTTACAAGGAACATTCTTTAAGTTGAAAGGTAAAGAAGTACTAAACGTACAAGACTAGAAGGCCATTATCCAAACACTGCCCTAAAATAAACCTGAGGCAGCCACGTTCATATGAGATAAACCAGGTAGATTTCAAGACAGAAAATGTTCATAGAGATAAATAATAACACTGAAAGGAAATTGATAGTTCAGTTTGCAAGGAAGATATAATTTATAAGTGTATGCTGCTAATAACAGAATCAAAATGCTCAAGGACAAAGTTGATAAAACTAAAGGGAAAATGGATGAATCCACAAATAGACATTTTAGCATACCACCATAGGAAGATTCAAAAGTAGAAAAATATTCGGGTATTATTGAGTAAGTGTAATATATGTATATATATATTTAAGGCTACCATGGAATTAGGCCAGAAATCAATAACAAAAAAAAGACAACTAGAAAATCCTTATAAAGTTAGAAATTAAGTCATACTTTTCTTAAAAACACATAGGTTAATAAAAGAAGTCATGGAACTGGAAAGATGGCTTAGCAGTTAAGAGTGCTTGTTGCTCCTACAGAGGACCTGGGTGTGTGTATATATATATTTAAGGCTACCATGGAATTAGGCCAGAAATCAATAACAAAAAAAAGACAACTAGAAAATCCTTATAAAGTTAGAAATTAAGTCATACTTTTCTTAAAAACACATAGGTTAATAAAAGAAGTCATGGAACTGGAAAGATGGCTTAGCAGTTAAGAGTGCTTGTTGCTCCTACAGAGGACCTGGGTGTGTTTCCCAGCACCTACACCACACGGTGACTCACAACCATCTATAACTCCAGTTCCAGGAGATCCTATGCCCTCTTCTAGCCTCCAAGAGCAACAGGCATATGTGTGGTACACATATATAAATGCAGGCAAACATATACAAAAAATAAATCTTTTTTTTAAAAAAGAAGTCATGACAGGCCCACTTTTACTCTTAGCATCACAGGCCTCTGGACTACCCTATTAGACCAGACCTGCCCACTGTGTCCTGATCCCCTGCACCCAGACCAGCTCAATTCTTCAATGTAATTTCTTAGTGCCTTCACAGGCTGTCCCCCACCCCCAACTTGCCTTTGCCCACCTGAGACTTGCCTTCTACCCTGGCTTTCCTCACCTCTAACTTGCCTGGGATTCTGAAGACAAATCTTCCTTGCTAAGTCTGATCCCACCCACTGTGCCTTGACTCCCTTACAACCTGAGCAAATCAAATCTCCCCACCCCACATCCTGTTCTCCTTCTACCCTTGGGCACAGGCCTGCTTTTGCTCTTAGCACCCTAGATCTCTGGATTACCCTCTTAGCCCAGATCCACCCACCACATCCTGATCCCCTGCACCCAGACCAGCTCAATTCTTCAGTCTACTATCTTAGACCCTCCATAGCATGTCCCCCATCCCCAATTGGCCTTGACACTCCTGAGACCAACCTTCTACCCTGGCTGTCCACAACCCCAATTTGCCTTGAAATGCCTAAGACCAGCCTTCTTCCCTGGTAAATTGGATCCCAACCATCACACCTTGACTCCCCGACAACCTGAGAAACTCCAATCTCCCTGTCCCCACATCCTGTTCTTTTAGACTTGGGCACTGTCCCACTTTTGCTCTTAGCACCCCAGATCTCTGGATTACCCTCTTAACTCTGCATGGCACTGAGCTTTCCAAATCATGCCATGTCCATTCCACTACATTGGGACAACCTACAGTCCTCCCACTGAAGCAGGATTAGGAATTCCTGCCCTTTAGTAAGGGCCCAGAACTTTGCAGATTGCCTGAGATCACCTGAATCCAGCCTCCACCTAGCAAGCATTGAAAATTGTGCTGTGCATGTTGACTGGAGGGGCCCAGACTTTAGGAGGAAGCCTGAGAGCTTCTGAGTCTCACCTGACTTGGGCCTCTGTGGGAACTCCTGAGTATCTGGACTACAGCCATCTGGTCCATACAATATAAAATCAAAAGAGAGAACCTGAAGCCTATACCAATCAGCTTTTCATACCCCAAAAGAAAACAATCAAGGTACTTCAAGGATACAAACAGAAAGAGACTTAAATTCAACAAAGGAAGGCTTGAGTCTCATACCAGAATAGAAACAACAAAAGAAATCCACATGCCAAAATCACAATGAAAAAATAATAATATGAAAAACCCAAATAATATGTCTCCACCAAACACCAACAGTCCTATAGAGGAGTTTTACAACAACAACTCCCTAGAGATAACCCAGGACACAGAATTTAAAAGAACAATCATAAACATGATCAAAGAATTCAAAGGATTTAAAGAATACACAAACAAATCAAAGAACTAAAAGGATTCTGATTGAATTCACAAAAGAGTTAGAAATACTGAAGAAAATTCAGGCTGAAATGAAGAAGGAAGTGAAACACTCAATAAGACAATTAGAAATGACAAGAGAATGCCTCACTAATAGAATGAGTGAAATGGAAAACAGAATATCAAGACTGAATGATAAAGATGGATGAATTGGATCACTCAAGCAAAGATTATAAAAATTTAAGAAAACACAGGAATGGAATATGAAGGAAATGTGAGACACCATGAAAAGACCAAATTTATGCATCATAGGCAAAAGGAAGGTGAAGAATCTCAAGATAACGATGTGGACCATATCTTCAACAGGATTGTAGAAGAAAATTTCTCAAAATTAAAGAAAGACATGCCCATACAAATACAAGAAGCACATAGAAAACCAATAGACGGACCACAAAAGAAATTCCCCATGGTATTATCATGGTAAAACCTTAAACTTTCAAAACAAAGAGAGAATACTGAAAGCTGCAAAAGAAAAACAAGTCACATATAAAGGAAACCCATCAGAATTACAGCTGACTTTTCAGTGCAAACTATGAAAGCCAGAAAAGCCTGAGCCAAAGCATTTCCAGTTCTAAATGACCAATACTTTGCCTGGGAAAAATTTCCATTATAGTTGAAAGGGAAAGAAAAATCTTCCATGATACAAATAGGCTGAAAGAATTTGTGTCCACAAAACCAGCCCTTCAGAGAATTCTTGAAACAATACATAGACCTGAAGAAAGGAACGACTATGCCCAAGGGATAACAAAACGAAACTAAATGGAGGTATAACAGTGGAAGCTCTCAGTTAGACCAAGAATGTAAACAGAAATTAAAATGATGGCAACCAATGCACATCTTTCAATAATAACTTTAAATATCAATGGCCTAAACTACCCAGTCAAAAGAAACAAGCTAGTTAAATGGATTAAGAAACAAAATCCATCTTTTTGTTGTCTGCAAGAAGCCCATCTCACCTACAAGGACAAGCATTACCTTAAGGTGAAAGGACAAAAAAAATATTCCAAGAAAATGGCACTAAGAAACAAGCAGGCATTGCCATTCTAATATTGACAAAATATAATTCACACTGAAACTAATCAGAAGAGATAAAGAGAGTCACTTCATTCTGATCAAAGGAATAATTGTCCAAGAAGATATTACAACCATGAACTTATATGTATGAACATATGACTACAGGACTTTAAGACACAGATTAATCCCAACTCACTAATTATAGGGGACCTCAGTACCCCACTATCTCCATTAGACAGGTCAACCAGACAAAAAATAAACAGAGAGACAGCTGAATTAAACAATACCATACATCTAATGGATTTAACAGACATTTACCAAATATTCCACCCAAGCACCAAAGAAGGTACTTTCTATTCAGCACCCCATGGAAATTTCTCCAAAATCGACCACATACTGGGGCACAAAACAAGCCTCAACAAATACAAAAAAAAAAAAAAAATTGAAATAATTTCATGCAGTCTATCAGACCATAGTGAAATAAAGCTTAAAATCAACACCAGAAGAAGCCCTAGTAACTACATGAACTCATGGAGATTAAACAACACACTCCTGATTGATGAATGGGCCAAAGAAGAAATTAAGAAAGAAATAAAAGTATTCCTGGAACTAAACGAAAAGAACAATACAACACAACATAACCTATGGGACATTTTAAAAGCAGTCCTAAGAGAGAAATTTATAGTTCTAATTGCCTTTGCCTACATTAAAAAAATCTGAAAGATCACAAATAAATGACTTAACATTGCAACTCAAGACACTTGAAAAGCAACAGCAAATTAAACTCAAAGCCAGTATAGAAGAAGAAATAACAAAAATAAGAGCAGAAATTAATGAAATAGACACAAAGAAAATAGTACAAAGAATCAATGAATCCAAGAGCTGGTTCTTTGAGAGGATAAACAAGATTGATAGACCACTAGCCCTATTAACCAAAGGAAAGAAAGAGCATCTCCAAATCAACAAAATCAGAGATGAAAGGGGAAATGTCACAACAGAAAACAAAAATATCCAGAGCATTATAAGGGATACTTTAAAAACCTATATGCTATTGAATTTTAAAACCTAAATTAAATGGATGTGTATCTAAAATCATGGGACTCACCAGAGCTAAACCAAGAAGAGATCACAGATTCATAACATATAAAGAAATTGAAACAGTAATACAAAACCTCCCTACTAAAAAATGCCCAGGCCCAGATGGATTCACAGGAGCATTCTACCAGACATTTAATAAAGATCTACAACCCATGTTGCTTAAATTATTCAAATGATAGAAACAGAGGGAGAACTCCCAAATTCCTTCTATGAAGCCAGGATCACTCTACTACCAAAACTAGGTAAAGATACAATCAAAAAAGAAAACTATAGACACATATCCTTAATGAACATAGATGCAAAATTTCTCAACAAAATACTTGCAAGCCACATATAGATACACATCTAAAAGATCATCCACCATGATCAAGTCTGCTTTATTCTGAAGATGCAGGGATGGTTCAACATACGTAAGTCACTAATGTCCTAAATCATATAAATGGACTCAAAGGCAAAAACCATATGGTCATCTCAATAGATGCAGAGAAGGCCTTTGACAAAATTCAGCATGCATTTATGTTCAAAATCTTAGAGGGAATTGGACTGGAGGGAACATACTTCAACATAATTAAAGCTATATACAGCAAACCCACAGCCAACATCATTCTAAATGGAGAAAAACTGGAAGCATTCCTATTAATACCAAGAACTAGACAAGGCTGTTATCTCCACTCTTTTTTAACATAATGCTTAAAATTTTTGCTAGAGCAATAACACAAGAGAAGGAAATTAAAGGAGTAATAATCAGAAGAGATCAAATTATCCCTTTTTTCAGATAATATGATATTATACATAAGAGATACAAAAATTCCACCAGAAAACTTCTAGAAATCATTAATACTTTCAGTAAAGCAGCAGGCTACAAAATTAATCTACAAAAATCATTAACCTTTCTGTATACCAATATCAAGCAATTGAAGAAAGAGTACAGTGAAGCCCTACCATTCACAATAGCCTCAAAAAAAAGTCTCAGAATAAATCTGAACAAAGATATAAAGACTTTGACAAATAAAAATTTTAAATCTTTAAAGAAAGACATTGAGGAAGACACCAGAAATTGGAAGGACCTGCCATCCTCATGGATTAGAAGACTTAATATTTTGAAAATGACTGTCCTACCTAAATCCATTTATAGATTCAATGCAATGCCAATCAAAATCTCCATACGTTCTTCACAGAATCTGAAAAAAAATCCTAAAATTCATATGGAAGCACAAAAGACCCTGGATAGTCAAAGCAATCCTGGGCACAAAGAGGAATGCTGGGGGGATGACAATACCAGATTTCAAACTATATTACAGAGCTATAGTCATAAAAACAGCATGGTACTGGCACAAAAATAGACCCATAGATTAATGGAACATAATTGGAGACCCAAACATGAGTACATGCAATTTCAACCACCTGATATTTGACAAAGGAGCCAAGAACACTCACTGGAGGAAAGACAGCATGTTCAGCAAATGATGCTGGCAAAACTGGATCTCCACCTGTAGAAGAATGAAACTAGACCCTTATCTTTCACCTTGCACAAAAGTCAACTCCAAATGAATCAAAGACCTCAATGTGAAATCTGAAACTCTGAAACTGTTAGAAGAAAACATTGGCAATAATCTAAACTATGCATGTATTGGAAATGGATTTTTTAATTGGACATCAGTTGCTTGGGAATTAAGGTCATGAATCAACAAGTGGGACTTCATTAAACCAAGAAGCTTCTGTACAGCAACAGATAGTGAAAGGAAACCCTACAGAGAAAATCTTCATCAGTGACACATCTGACAGAGGCTTAACATCCAGAATATATAAAGAACTCAAAAAACAAAGCATCAAGGGACCCAAGTAGCCTGAATAGAGAGTTCTCAAAAGAAGAAATAAAGATGACTAAGAAACATCTTAAAAGGTATTCAATATTGTTAGTAATTAGGGAAATGCAAATTAAAACCGCTTTAAGATTTCATCTTACCCCAGTCAGACTGGCTAAGATCAAGAGAACAAATGATACCAAATGCTGGAGAGGATGTGGGGAAAGGGGAACGCTCATCCACTGCTGGTGGGGCTGCAAACTTGTTCGGTCCCTATGGAAAACAGTATGGAGAACTCTTTAAAAACTAAGAATGAACTTACCATTTGACCCGGTTATATCACTCCTTGGCATATACCTAAAGAGCTCATCCTATTGCAGAGATACTTGTGCATCCATGTTTGTTGCTGCTCTTTTCACAATAGCTAAGAGATGGAAGCAACCTAAGTGTCCCTCAACTGACAAGCAGATAATGAAAATGTGGTATATTTACACAATGGAGTTCTACTCAGCCATAAAGAAAGACGAAATCATGAAATTTACAGGTAAATAGATGGAACTAGAAACTGTTATACTAAGTGAAATAACACAGACTCAGAAAAACAAATTACATGTAATAACAAAAAGGAACCAGGGAGGTAAAGGGAACCAGGGACATAAAGGGAAAGAACCTGAAAGAGAAGAATAGTAGGAGACAGGTGTTACTAAGGGAGAAATGGATAAAAAAAAATAGGGGTTATTTAAATGGGAAAGGTGAGGGAGGATTATACAAGGAAACTTGGGGATAAAGGAAAAGAAGGAGCTCAAGAGAGGTGGGACCATATGAGATTGGTATCATCATCAAGGTAGAAATGTGGACAATGGGGACACTTTAAATGGGTAAACCATGTTGAAGGGTTAGACAGGGAGAGAGACAGAGAGAGAGGAGAGATAAATAAAGCTTAACTGGTGTTTAAAAAACCAGAGGGAATCATATTAGTCCAACAACCTAATGACAAATTACACATCTCTACATGAGTCCATGTGTATAGCTGAAGACTATATAAGAAGAAACAGTGCCAGACGGGAGAAACCTCCCTTTGAGCTGTTGGCCAGGGTAGTCCAAGGGACTCCCAAATTACACAAGCTATTGCCACAGCCCTTGATTGCCTCACAGAACTCATCAGCAAGACACTACTGATGAATACAATACATAATTGGGACACAGGATTCGGAGCATGGAGCTGGAACTGACCTGGAACCCACTTCCCCTGAAGGCCAGCTCTCATAGCTTTGGACAGCACTATGTGCCAAGGGAAAACAATCAATGGTCCAACAACAGCTTCAAGACCAAATAACCACATCAATAACCAGCACAGCATATGACATTGGTACACTAGTGGCTCTTTTATTTTGGAGGCAATCAACAACAACTACCTAATTGAACTAAAAGCTCATTCAATAGGAGGAAACTCAAGTGTGGTAATGTAAACATAACCAAATACACATGGCTGGAGAGGTCATAGATCTTAGAGAAAACCCCAAGACTGTCACATCCCTAGGCTAATATTTCTTACTAGTACAAAATATGTATCCTTATATTTACAACAAATATCTCAGTCACCACTGATCAAAGAAGCTTCTTTAGCACCAGTCGGAGACCATTACCAAGTAAAACTGGTTACACACAGACATTGTCTGTGAATAGCCCAAGCCTAAGGACACATCTACAATGCAACCTCTACGCCTGAGGCTCACGGAACATAGAAAGGGTGTAACGAGGACACTAATGAATCTCTCAATTCTCATTAATGAAGTTCCCTTATGCAACAGAGGGCCAGGAACACACAAGATCACAAATAGCCAAAGAAAAGAGATTAAGAGTCTGTAGAATGCTGGTCCTGACAAGTCTCCTATATTAAACTACACCCACCCAGGTCTCAGGGAGCATGGTGGAAGAGAAAGCAGAAAGATTATAAGAGCCAGGGAGGAGGTACAGGATAATATGGAAATAGAGTCCTACAAGCTCCTGGGACCCTGCTCATATGAATCTACAGCAACAGTGTCAGCCTACAGTAGCTGAAGAAATATTGGCAGCTGATTACTCCTGGGTGAGGAAAAGCTGATCTTCCTGAAGTGAGGAACTCTAGATAAGCTGACTAGACTTCAGTAGATGAACTTGCCCTGAGGAACATCTGGGACAATAATGACACAATAGGCCTTAACACAAATGACAGAATGTATGAATTCCAGTGGGGGGACTATGGGAGGGCTCCAGGGAGAAGAGAGTATACGTGATTTTTTGATGGAGTTGTTCTGTATGAAATACACAAAAATTCAATAAAAAAAAATTAAAATTAAAAAAAAAGGATGAACTCTCAGTCATGAGTGAGTTAATTAGAAAAGAATATGAGACAAACAATGTAATAAAGGCTACCCGATGTCAGAATCTTTAAAAGAAAGCATTAAGAACAAATGGTTTTAAACCTGGTAGCATATCAGAGGCAACACGAATCGAGAGGGGTCAGGAGGTCCTCTAAAGGCAGTAAGCAAAACCAAAGGACAGTTGTCCTTTACCCAAGTCTCCTCTTGGCTTCTGTTGATCAGTCCTTTCTACAAATACCCTGAGCTATATTTCTTCTGCACTTCACTTCTAGAATCTCCTTTCAGTGAGCTGAGCAGTCACTTGCTACCAGCTCATGAGTGCCTTCCATATCTACCCTCAAGTACCACCTTAACCAATGCGCTCCCCACTCTCTGGATCAGGACACCTATCTCCCATATATCTTTCATCCAGTCTTAGCTAGAGTTGAAAAAAAAAAGTATCTCAAGGAATAAGAACAACTTAAAGCTAAACATATAGGTTGTATAACTCTACCCAGAAGAAATCTTGCAGATCAAAGAGCATCATATGGTATGTAATATGAAAATAATTTAGAATTACAACTCCCCACTCTCTGGATCAGGACACCTATCTCCCATATATCTTTCATCCAGTCTTAGCTAGAGTTGAAAAAAAAAAGTATCTCAAGGAATAAGAACAACTTAAAGCTAAACATATAGGTTGTATAACTCTACCCAGAAGAAATCTTGCAGATCAAAGAGCATCATATGGTATGTAATATGAAAATAATTTAGAATTACAACAAAAATGATTTTAAAGTG
>NW_008331125.1:5201411-5205635 GCF_000622305.1 Nannospalax galili | reverse complement strand
CTTTTACATAATCAATAACAGTTTCCAGAGCAAAGATACATCTCTTTAAAAAGTGGCTATAAAATTTTTAGGTTCACTGTTGAATTAATACAGTTATTCAATATTGAACTCAGTATAAAGCCTGTAAGACATAAAATGGGGGTGCTGACAACAGGATTTTTTAAGCACTTTATACACAGTCTCATAGCTAAAAATTGTGGCGAATATAGAATGGAAAGAAAAGAACTAAAACAGAGCTGGACATGGTGGTGCACACTTTTAGTCTCAGTACTCAGGAGGCAGAGGCAGGTGGATCTCTGTGAGTTCAAGGCCAGCCTGGTCTACATAGTGAGTTCTAGGCCAGGTGGGGCTACAGGGAGACCCTGCCTCAAAAAAATAAAATAAAATAAAATAAAATAAAGAGCATGAAGTAACAATGAAAGAAAAGAAGAGAACATTAAATCATCAGCTTAACAAAATGGGACTGCATTAATTTCTAGGTTGATTTTACTTAAAACTACAAAAATTTACACACACTTAAGGTAGAACTACTTGGACTCCAACTGCATTTTTCTGCCCACTTTTTCGTAACATTTGTGGGACTACCCAATTTCAGCCTCCAAAAGTATTTTCAAGAAAGACTACTGCCTTTGGGTTTCCAAACACTCCTCATAACGAAATATTGGGAAACTTCTAGGAGGTCACCATGACAGTAATCCAAAGTACAAGAAACTTTTTTATTAGGTGACTAAAGTTCATACAGTTCATGTGAGACAGGTCAATCCCCAACCTTATTTTGGCAAACCCAGCAAAAAACCTAGTAGATGGATGGTATTCTGCAGAACAAGAAAAAGAACCACTAAACCCAATCAGTGGAGTAAAAAATATTATCATCTCTCACCCCAGAGAACTAATACACACACACACACACACACACACACACACACACACACACACACAAGCACATGCACACACCTGCCACAATGAGAGCTCATGTCAAACATCTGTGTTTGATATTGAACTTGTCTTAATAATTATTTATCTACCCAGGTATCCACCAAAGAACTGAAAAAGTTTTTCAAAGGTGGAAAGGCAGGAAGAGACAGTGCTGTTTATCTTATCCAACCTGAAGCATTTATTAAAAAGTGAGAGAATGTCCAGCCCATCGTTTAGACATGTTTGTGTGATGTCCACAGTCATGTTACAGCCTGATCCAAATTTAGTAGCTGCAGGGTTACTATGCCAACGTTAAAATTACCTAAACAAAAAAGCCTGTCTCTTAAATTTAGTGTTTAAGAGTGGGCCCAAACTTGGAGGATGGTTGGTCCCCCAAATAGCTCTTGGAATTGTCCTGTTGAAACTTTGTCTCTGGAACTATGTTCTTGGGTCAGGTCCCACCCATGATTTTATTCAAAATTGTTTCTCCAGCTTCAGTTGGAGAAGTCCAGGTTGGCTCCACCCTTAACAGGGATTTTTCATCCCTAGTTCTAAAATATCTCTTTCACCTAAGGTCAGTCTTCATACCCAATCTTCACTGTGTCTAATGAGGATAGGTGCACTGTCTTTCAGTGCTTTCATATGTTAATTCTCAAACATACCCACATTCATTCATTATCTTTTTAGGTGGAGTATCAAATTGAGGTTGCCAAGGAAACAAAGTCAAGTGCCCAGGCCAAAGACACAGAGCACATAAAATTCAATTGCTGGTGTTAATTGAGAGTCATTAGTTCAGATTATATCCATTTCCTACAAGTCATTCCTACAAATAGCTTTAAAAGAACCCAGTCCCTGCTTCAACCCATCTCTAAATGCCAGCAGAGAATCGTTTCTCAAACTCTTTACAGCCACAGGGAGCCCTGAGAACTTCTCAAAATTGGTACCAGATCTGGGGTATTGTTGTAATAGACATGACCCAGTTGTTTTGGGAGGATTGTGGAAGTTTTGGGAGCTTTGGACTAGAAAAGCCATTGAGTGTTTTGAGCTTAGTGAGCTGTTCTGTAAATAATGCCAAAAGAGGTATAGACAATGGAGGTCTGTTTTGTGAAATTTCAAGGGAAGCAAAGACTAACTGAGCTGTTTGTGTGATATTTTGAATTGAGAATATGTGGTTTCTGGTCAGCTGGGACTGAAGAATCAGCTGTGATTAAGAAAGACCAGCACCACTGAAATAAAACCTTTGCTTTACTGGGACGGCTGATGCTGGTTAGCTGGGGCTGACAGTTGTCAGTAGCAAGAGACCAGCATCACTGAGGTGAAATCTTCTAGGAAGTGTTTCCACAGAAGTTGTGGTCCAGAGGGGACCTGAAGCTCCATCTTAAGCTAGAAGCAAGACTTCATAATGTATGAGTGTCCTACATGGTACTGGTTTTGAAAGCATGATGGAGTCACAGAGAGCAGCTGAGGCTTGGTGCCCTCAGAGGCCAGGAAAGTCATTGGTGAAAGTGCAGCTTCAGTTGCAATGAAGACCCCAGGATTGAAGGGGTCATGGAGAGAATCTGAGACTTTGTACCCTGAAAGGCCAAAAGAGCCCTGTTTTCTATTACAACTTAAGGTCTCTTGAGAGGAAGCTCCCCATGCAAAACCAAGAACAAGCAAAAGATGGTTTTATTGCGTGAAAGTGACCTTTCCCCACCTTGGCATTGAACACTGTAACCAGAATATTTTGTGTACCATGTTTAAATGATTAGTCTTGGGATAAAGAGTTTTACAGAAAATTTTAATACGTGGAACAAATCTTGAACCCTATCACCCTTTTATTCTCATTAATTCTTAAAGAAGTATGTGCTATTGCTGTTATCTATCTTATTGTTCTGGGAATACCTACATTTTTATATCACTGTATCAACCTCATTATGAAATTAACTTAGACTCCAGTTATTAAATAGTAACTTTTAAAAGTCATGCTGTTTTTGAAAAATTCAATTTGAACAGCAAAATGATGGGCAATATTTTATACCTAAGTGTTCAGGAACAAGGACTCTGATTGTGAATTACAGATAAACCCTGTTTTGCTTTAAACTAAACTAAAATAAAACCAGTGACCTTCTACAGTGGTTATGTGACGTGGTTTACAGTGTGAAGGTTTTTGCTGTGTGCGATATGACCACCGGATATGATGTAGAACCAGCAGACTTTGTTTATCTAGACATCTGGTGGTCCTGACAGAAAATTAACACCCCAATTAAAGCACAACTATGGTCTCAACACCTCATGCTGCCCTGCACTGTTCCTGGAGGCCTTGCTTGTTTTGCCGAAGTGCAATAAGAAGGTGTCAGCTGTCTGGGATTTCTTGTTCTGTTTCTAGGAAATAATGATTTTTGATCAGGAATTTCTTTAGAGATCTCCAGTCCCAAGTGTTTGATTTTATTTTATTTTATTTTATTTTATTTTATTTATTTATTTATTTATTTATTTATTTATTTATTTTATTTTTTGGTCTTTTCTGAGACAGGGTCTCCTGTAGCCCCAGCTGGCCTGGAACTGGATACATAGACCATGCCCTGGCCTTGGACTAATAAAGATCCTTGTGCCTCTGCCTCCAGTGTGTTGGGATTAAAGGCGTACACCACCACACCCCGCCTATTTTTAAGGACTGTGGGACTTTTAAAGTTTTGCTGTTTGATGTTACAATATTAACATGAGATCTGGGACATAAGAAATGGAAAGGTAGACCCCAGGATTGAAGGGGTCATGGAGAGAATCTGAGACTTTGTACCCTGAAAGGCCAAAAGAGCCCATTGGAGAAGGTGCAGCCTCAGTTTTAGTAGAGACTCCAGCATACTGGAGATACCAGGACCATAAGATGACCAAGGGCAGCAGCAGGTGTAGAATGGAGCCCACCTGAGCCTTCCAGACAAACTCTGTGTGCTGTAGATGGTAGAGCCAGAGCAATGAAGCTGCCCAAGGCCTTTGGACACCAGAGGTCCATCCTTGAGCTACTTTGATGGATTTAAGTTTTGCTTAAGTGTGCCCAATTTTTCCCTTTTGAAATAAGACAGTACTTAACTTGTTTTTAATTTTACAGGAGCCCACAGTTAAGAAACATTTTAGAGACTTTGAACTTTTATAGCGTTTAAATTTTTCAATATTTTATTATTTTAAAAAATATTTTATTATTCTTATTTTATGTGTACGGGTATATTACCTACATGTATGTAAATGCACCTGTGTCAGGCAATGCCCAAAGAGGTCAGAAGAGGGCATCGGATTCCCCTGGAACTGGAATTCTGGATGGATGTTAACCAC
>NW_008331125.1:5185648-5201185 GCF_000622305.1 Nannospalax galili | reverse complement strand
GATTCGGGCCCATTTTTTAAAAACTAAATTTAAGAGTTAGGATTTTTATTTGTTCAGGCAATTATGATGTTGGCATAGTAATACTGCAGTAGAGGGAAGTTCATACTGATAAGAGAATTCTCATTTCAGGACTGTGATTTATTTCCCTATCAATTTCCTGTCCACATCACTGGCATGGTGAGTCATTGTTTCTCCAGCTGAGCTCTTCCTCTTTAATGACTAACCTTTCCAGTATAAATCTGATTGACCTTCCTATTTTATGTCTTTCTTCCTTCCCTTTTTTGCTTAACTTGTGTGGTTTTAAAATGATGAGTTGGTGGGGCTGGAGAGATGGCTCAGCGGTTAAGAACACTGTTCTTGTAGAAAACCCGGGTTCGATTCCCAGCACCCACATGGCAGCTAACAACTGTCTGTAACTCCAATTCCAGGGGATCTGATAGCCTCTTCTGTCCTCCACGGGCATTGCACAACATGGGTGTACTTACCTACATGCAGGCATAACACTCATACACATAAAATAAAAATAATAAAATATTTTAAAGCGATGTATTTGTCAAGTTGACAAAGGATCACTTGTGTTGGATAACTTCAATTATCAACTTGACACACCTGGGGTAGAGGGACCACCCCTCAGTTGAGGAATTTCTTCCAATCAATTGGCCTGTGGGAATGTCAGTAAAGCATTTTCTTGATTGTTGAGTGATGTGGGAGGGCCCAGCCTATTGTGGGGGATGCCACCCCAGGGCAGGTGGGCCTGTGTTGTATAAGAAAGCAGGCTGAGCACAGGTCAGGGGAGCAAGCCAGTAAGCAGCACTCCTCCGCACTCCTCCATGGTCTGTGCTTCTGCTCCTGCCTCCAGGTTCCTGCCCTACATTCCTGCTCTGACTTCCCTCAGTGATGAACTGTGACCCAGGAAATGTAAGCCAAATAAGCTCTCTCCTTCCCAAATTGGTTTTCATCAGTGTTTTTATCACGGCAATTGAAGACAAACTAAAATAGGCCCCACTTATGATTTTATTCAAAACTGTTTTTCCAGTATCAATTGGGGAAGTCCAAGGTTGGTTCCACCCTTATCTTAACAAGGACTTTTCATCCCTAGTTCTAGAATATCTTTTACCTAAGGTCAGTCCTCCTACCCAGTCTTCACTGTGTGTAATGAGATGAGTTCACAGTCTTTCGGTGCTTTGATATATTAATTCTCAAGCATACCCACATTCATTTATTATCTTTTTGGATGGAGGACCAAATTCAGGTTGTCAAGGAAATGAGATCAGGTGCCCAGGCAACAAGACACAAGAACACATGGTTTTGCTGGGGTTAATTAAGAATCGTTAGTTCAGATCAGTTATATCCATTTTATAGAAGCCGTTTCTACAAGTAACTCAAAAAGAACCCAGTCCCTGCTTCAAATCATCTCTAAATGCCAGAAGAGAATCATTTTTGAAACCCTTTACAGCCACAGGGAGCCCTGAGAACTTCTCAAAAAAAAAAAAAAAAAAAAAGAACAAAATGTTCAGAAAGGTCATAAGAAGTATACACACTATCCTCCCTAAAATGAGCATTTGGTTAAAGTCTTTGATAATGAAAGAGTTAACATTGTGCATAGTTTAAGAATAACCAGTTGACCTTTAAGTGTCTTGGTTTGAGTCCAATCACCTTTCAACCAGCATGAAATCTGGCGCAAGGCATATGAGCACACACCAATTATTTTCATAATGTTCGTGGCTGAGCTCACAGCATCCTGTTTAACAAAAAGAATAATGTTCATTTTCCAAAAGCCAGACTTCGTGGCTGAGTGTCTCTGCCAGGAGGAGTTTCCTTGGCTAACCATCTCCCAAAGTCCTTTCCTTGAAAAAGCACAGAACCTTGAAGAAAGTAGCTTTTTTGTTTTGCTTAAATTCTGCATATGAAATAAGTTTTCCCCAACTTTCAGTGTATCGTCAGTAAAAAGTAGCTGGGAAATAATTATTAAGTTCAGTTATGAATGTTGCATCACAAGTATTTAAGCAAAGAAGTCCAAAGTGGAGTGGAGTGGCAATCTCAACACTCAAGAGGCAGGGGCAGAAGGACTGTAAGTTCAAGGCCAGCCTGGGCTACATAGTGAGACCCTGTTTCAAAAAAAGAAAAAAAATTCATCATCAGTAAAAAGTAAAATATTGGCCCCCTACTATGAGGAAATTCCTTAAAAACCAGAAATTCAAAAACTTAAAATAATCCTTTACTGTTGAAGGGTAATTCCCATGAGTCTTTTAAATGATGAAATTCCCTCATGTTTAAAACACATAATTCAACTTACAAACATTCCACCACCAGCTTTTAAAGAAAATATCACATAGCTATGTGAGGGGCCATGTGCAGAGATGCATGTCCTAACTGAGCTCTGTGCCACAAGGCCTTTTTGCCTCTAAGCAACTGCAAGTCCATGAGCTGCCTCATCTTTTCTGCTCCTTGTCCTTGATCTCCATGCTGTCCTCGCAGGTGTCCCAACCACTCCGTTTCCATCACAGTGCTTGCTGCTAGGTTGACCATTTTCACAAAATACTAACCCTGTGTCTTTTCCATAGTTAGGACCAAGTTCAATTTGTCTTTGTTTAATCCTCTACTTTAGGATCACAGCTTTGGAGATTCCTTCCAAATCTCAAAATCCTCTCTGTGCTCCACACTCAAGAATAAGACTTCTGCTAACTGTGCCCATGTTTGCCAACCTTTCCTTTCCCTAATATTTAATTTTCCCTTCATCTACTCCTATTCTCTTATAAGTCCATTAATGAGAAAGGTCAGACTCTAAGTAAAAGAAATGTAGATAGCAGCCTGTGGCTTGTGGCCCCGGACCAATGCTGGTCTCCCCAATCTCCCTCCACTTCTGCTTTGGGGCTGTGGAGGGAGGAGCTTGATTGAGGAAGAACAGCCACTGCCTGGGCTGGCTACTGCTCATAGACTGTGTCAGGAAAACACCTACTGGCCTCCAGCCCTGGCACAAAAGGGCCCTTGGAGTTTACTGTCTATCAAGACAACCTGGTTGTATGTCTAAGTCCTATGGCCTGCTCCAGAATCAAAGGATCCTTCCCAGATAGAGCACAGGCAAAGCAGGGTCATTTCATCAACCTGCTAGGCAAGGTGGCCGCCAAGTTTTCCACAGCCTTCTTCCCTGGCCAAGCCTTCATTTTCACTCCTTCTTAATAAGCAGAATTCCATCATTGGCTTCTCCTAAGCAGCCACTAATTCTGACCCCTTTTTCCTACCTTCAGGCCTTATTGGATACCCACACTGACACCAACTCACAACTCTCTCCTCTACCCCTATTTGCCTCGCCAAGGTTGGGTAGCAGGCGGATGAGCATGTCCCATTGGTGCCATTCTCAGTTTACACTTCAGCACCTGAATCAGTGGGAAACTGCTAGGCCTGCACCTGACTTTTTAGTTCTTCTTCCCAATTATGGTGAATGGTTTCTCCAAATTACATTGCCCTGAAATCCGTAGCATTATTCCTGATACTAGGGATAATGCTAAAAAAAAAAAAAAAAAAAAAAAAAAAAAAAAAACAAATTCCTCTGTGCTGAAAGATCTGCATGGTAACTGGATTGTATTCATCTGGACACAAAATTCAATTGCACAGCAGTATGCTCAGGCTTTCCAGCCCAACTACTGTTTCCTAGCCTCCTGCCAGCATCCTACCAGAAAAGCAGTGTGATATGGGGAGAAGAAAGCACATGACACCTGAAGATGGAACACTGGAGATTCACTCTCACTGCTGATGTTATTAACAGTGGTTTGGGCTAAGCCACTGAAAGTCAATAACACTCTGGCTTTGCCTTCTATAAACTGGACATCATAATTTCCATCTTTCAGTGTGCTGTGAAAGAAGCAAATGATATTATGAAAGTGAACCTACTTTTTAAACTATAAACAAAGAGAGACAGAAGAAGAGATAAGGAAGAGAGGAAAAACTGAAGGATCTGCCCTCCCCTCCACTAGCAGGAGAAATCAGACAGGAAACCTTACAGATGCTAACCCCTGTATAATATTCCTAACAACCATCCAAGGGAGCAGCCACTGTGATCTCCATATCTGTCCAGGATCTCAGCCGAAACATCATGTTTTGAAATTCGGTGCATAGAAATCTGTACCAGAGCTTTGTGACTTTGACCTGCAGGATAAAACCAAAACACTTTCCTCATTTCATTCTGTATAGTATAAAAACAATAGCAATCAAAGGAACAACTTTGGGAGCAACACCCTGAACCCATGAACTTACTTTATCCTCATGGAAAATCAACTCCAGGAGAATTTTCAGCTTTGTGTGTTCTGCTTGATCCCACTTGAATGGAAAGTGCCACTCAGAGCCCCAAAATAGAAAGCAGGAAGTCAGCAGAACTTTTCTAACTTCCCAAATGCAAATCATCACACTCTATTATGGATGAGAAATACAGTTAGGTGTAAATCTCCTTCTTTAAATTATGTACATCCTGCCCCAGGGGTGAACATAAAGAGCAGATTCTTCTACCATAAAAGAAAATTGACAAAATGGCATTGGCAGTGAAGTAAAGCCCACTAAGGGGCCCCTCAACCTCAAACTGCCACTATAGCTAATGACATACCCCACTTTGGTGCTCAGACTCATTTCTCTGGATGGTAGCTCCAATAAAAGCTTTCCTTGAAGGAAACAAACCTAGACTCCCTTCTTCCCAACTTCCTCTTGGGTCTTAAAAGTATTGGTATTTTCTTAGAGTGCTTGTTTTGACTCCAGTGGAAACATCAAACTCCATCTTATATGCACTGCTGTTGGTTTCCCTCATTCATACACCATCAACTCTACCTCTGATCGGAGCTGTTTTGTACATCCAGCCTTTCTGGTGTGGATTTTCAGCCCCCCTGCTCTTCCTGAATACTCTTCCCAAGGCTGCCAGATGATCTTTTCAGTGGCATATGTCCTTCCAGTATTACCTTGCTCCAAAGTCTGCCAGGGCCCTTAGTACCTATGGAGTAAATCTACCCATTGACCAAACCTAACTTGCTAAGCAAGTTGTCTCACCCTCTGTTCTTCAATATGTTATAATGGAAAGTGCATGAGCCTGGGACCAGATGGATGGGGTAAGACTGTACTTGTTTTATCTCTTAGTAGCTATGGAAACCTGGTAAATTACAGTACCTCAGTTTCCTCTTGTGAAATGGAAATAATTCTTACATACACAGTTGCTAAAGGTTATAAGGGATAACAGATAAGGGAGTCCTAGTAGATCTCAGTAAGAACAAGAATTAATGCTTATGGAGTACTTACTATATTCAATCTCTGCTCTGACAATCATGCACAGGATGGTACAGGTATTATTATTGTTACTGTTATTATTCTTAACCTTATTTTATACAAAGGGAAATTGAGTCAAGAAAGGAACCACAGTATAAACCAGCCAGCCTTGCTCTACTTCTACCAACTTGTGATACTTCCCTTAGCCCTGGCTTCTGTTTTTTTTTTTTACTTCAAGAAAGGTCTCACTGTGCAGCCCAAGTTGCTCTCAAATTCCTAATCTTCCTGCCTAAGCTTCCAAAGCACTAGGACTATGGGCCTGTGCCACCATGCCTGGTTTCACCTTGGCTTTTGAGAGCAAACAAAGCCCACGTGGCTGCTGGAGTCTTTTCCATACCTTGAGGACCTGCTCTACAGTTATCATGAAGATTTTTTTTCTCCAGTACCACTTGATGTCTTGAGGAGAACAGGGCCTGCATTCTCTGTACCCAGTTATGCCACCTCTACGCTCCAGCATCTCTTCCCTTATGTATCAGCTCATAATTATTCTTCAGGGATGTCTGTAATTTATTCCTAGAAACAGCCTCTAAAACAATAGGTCCCATTCCAAATTCCAGCAGGTCCAAAAAGAAGCTTACAGTTTTCTTCCAATGGCCCAGCTCCCATCACCTAACTAACCCTCTTAACCACTCATCAAACACTCATTTGCCACGCATCTGCCATGCTCATTGTGCAGATGAAGATTAGACAATACCTGTCCTCTAGGAGCTCACCCATGAATGCAATGAACATTTATATGGAATTTTTTAATGGGTTGCAGTAAGTGCAAAATGCTTGTTACCAAAGGCATTTCTATCTTTGCCCTTCTCAATCTTGTACTTTCTGTATCATGTCATTTATCAACTCAGGCATACTGTACCTTTCTTTCAATCTGTGCTTCAACCCTGTGATTGACTTGCTCCATTCTTTGATCTTGAGCCATTAAAACTACTTCTCAGCTTACCTTGCTGTATGAATTTTCCCTCAAAACTAACCCACCTCCCGCTGATCAATAACCTAATATTGTCACTCCTAAATTTCAAAACTATAAAGCTTGATAAACCAAGTGCCAGACCCTGAACTTGCACAGGCAAAACCTGACCTTCTCTTTTTCTTTTGTTCCATTCCCTACACCTGCATATACTCCATGGTGCCACAGCTAAGAGACATTTTCTAGATGCCCCCAAATGACTCCTGCTTCTAGTTCCTGTTCTTTCCTCTGTCCATTCTGTGCTCTTGTCTGCTTTCCTTATGTTATCCCTGGAATTTAGATTCTTTACTAAGGTTCTAGTCAAAAGTCACCTTCTCTGTAAAGCTTGTTTCATTCTGTGGTATTTGAATCTCCTTCAGCACATATAAATCCAACCTTTCATTACAATCACTTGGCTATTTATCTTATAGTCTCTATCTTCAGGACAGGTATTTTGTCTTAATCATACTTAATACAATGCTGAGCAGAATGTCTTAAATATAATATGTGCTTCAGAAATCATGAAAACATGTAATAATGTTGCATGATACAGTATGGAAAATATCTCATGTGGACTCAAGCAGAATCCTTGGGATTTTTTTGTCATTACTATCATTGGTGATGACCAATTTCTCAAGTCAGCTTGACCCCTGTCAAGAGAGGCCTGGAGAGTTGGGTATGTCTACAAGAGTGTTTCTGAAAGAGATTAGCATTTAAATCAATATAGAAGTAAAGAAGATCTGTCTTCATCAGTGTGGAAAGCATCACTAAATCCACTGAGGGCTCAAAATAAGCAAAAAGACAGAGAAAGAGGACCTCAAGCTGAGGCAGAGGCAGGTGGATCCTGTCCTTGGACTTTGGAGTGCTCTATTGTTGAGCCTTTAGAACCTGGGACTTGAATCAGCTTCCCAGCCAGTATCTTGGGCCTTTGGCATCAGTTTTGGAGTTATACCATTCCCTCCCCTGGTTCTCAGGCCTTCAGACTTGGATTGGATTCCACCAGCAGCTTTCCTGGCTCTTCAACTTGCAGACAACATATTGTGAGAATTCTCAACCTCTATCATCACATAAGTGAATTCCCATAATAAATTTCCTCTTACACATCTATAAATTTCCCATTGGTTCAGTTTCTCCAGAAACCCTGACTAATATCTCACCTAATCATTTACCCAACAAATCTTTTCATCCCTAGGCAGTATGCTAGTCACTAGGGGTACGAAAATAAAGATGTTCAATGAACTTATATTCTGTATCAGAAAGACTGGCACAGAATACAAATAAAATGATAAAATATAATATGCATAACATAATCAACTGCAAAGTTATGGCAATTCTACACCAACTAAGCATGGGACCTCAGGCAAATTACACTAAGTATTAGTAAGTATATAATGTAAATTCTTAGGTATTCTGTGAATTTGATTCTAACCATTATATGGTCTCCTTTGCTAATAAATGGAACTTCCCTGTTAGTAAGTGCTATTATATTTTCAAAAAATCTATTATTGATGCTAATGAATTCTTGGGAGATCAAGAAAAAGCCAACTAAAGAAAAGTAAATGAGCAGCTGAAATTAATAATATGAAAATGAGAAAAATGAAGCACAAGTGCTTCATCTGCACATCTAGATAAATAAACCAAGACCACAAGATACAAGGCAGGTCTAGTGGGGAAGCAATCAAGATCTAGAGGATCTTGTTGGTTCCCAAATTCTACCACCAGAGACTGGAAATGCGCATGTGCAAGTCAGTCTTCCTCTGATTTGTGTGGGGATTTCTTTTCACTTCTATATCCCCTGTATCTGGTGCTTTGCACATAACAAGCATCAATAAATGCTTGTGAATGAAGCAATCAGCCATTATCATCAAGAACTGTGTATGTGGGACTGGCAAGATGGCTCAGTGGGTAAAGATGGCTGCTACCAAGTCTAACAATCTGAGTTTGAGTCCTAGAACCCCCATGGTAGAAAAAGAGAACTGACACCTGCAAGCTGCCCTCTGACCTCCACATATGCCCCGTGGTGCACTCACACACACACATATATATACAATATTAAAAAACTCTGAGTGTTCACATGTGGGGTATGTGAGAGAGAGGGGGGGAGAGAGAGGAAGAGAGAGAGAGCTGGAGGACTGAACTCAAGACCTTGCACATACTAAGCATGCATTCTGCAACTGAGCTACACTCCATAGCCCTATCATCAAGAATTTACTGAGGATGCTAGAAAATTATGAATGCTAGATCTAGATTGGTCAATGGTATGCTTCCTATCATCAATTAAAATCAATAGAAAACTTAAACCTAAACCATGAACCACAATTTGTTCTTAGAAATTGTTATCAAAAACAACTCAGCCACAAGAAGTAATTTGAAAACAGCAAGTCCTCTTGTGGCATTTCTCAAACACTATGAAAGGCAGCCTTTGCCCGCAGCAGCAATCCATAAAGCCCCCTGCCTTTCATGTGGCTGTGTCACATCATACAAGCCCTTCCTTCCATGCTTCTCTCGCCTTCACACCCTCCACTAAAACATCCTTCCCTAGGCCTAATCCTCAAAACTTCAGTTCTCTTAAACTTGCACCTTTCCCCTTGATTCTGTATCATTAAAGCCCCAGAGAACTGGCAAGGTCAAACCTTGCTTCAGTTGTAGGGAAGCACAAGATAATGGATGAATAAAACCAGAGTCAGCCTTCAGAGGCAGAAAAAGAACACCTCAATCCATCTGTGGCAGGTGTTAGCCTGATCCTTGCAGCATAAGGGTGCCAAAATTAAAAGTAAATTTTACAAATAAACAAAAGTATTCAAGTTTGTTCATTTCTACAATGTTTAGGAAGCTTCTGGCATTCAAACACAAAATATTGATTGAGTACTTGCTTTAAGGTTTATTTGGGAAGGAACGTTGTATCATTGGTGCCCCCAGACTACTCTTCCATCTGGATGTTCACTAGAACTCAGAGTTGGACTTACTGCTGTATTTACTGCAGTGATATAGTAAGCAGATTCTAAGGGGGCAGAACATAGAGTCTGAAAGGTCCCATGTGTAGACTTCTTCATGCTCTTCACTCCCCTGAAGGATCACAGAGTACATTCCTCCCAGTCCCTAAAATGAACCAACTTGTACATGATGTTTCAGCCCAGTAAAACTCTTTAGGGACTTAGTGCCAGGGACTTTTAATGGGACGCACCTTCTGCCTAGCAGTTAAAATGATTCCAGACTCGCAGGAGAAACTCAGCTGTTTAAGAACAAACTGTTGTTTGCACAAGAGTTGAGGAATAATGAATTACACAGTCATTAACCATGGACTGAGTGCTCCAAAGACCAAGTTCCCAGTTACCAGCCAAAGTCCAGCCTTGCAAGCAGGCCTTCCCAAGGGCAAAAGATTCAGGCCTACTGTGCTAACTTTTTGGGGGGGAGGTGGGGAGTTCTATTTTTGAGACTGTAGCCACAACCATCCTGGAACTATGTAGAGCAGGTTAGTCTTAATCTCACAGAGATTCACCTGCCTCTGCCTCCCAAGTGCTAGGACTAAAGGCATGTACCACCATGCCTGGCCTGTGCCAACTCTTTTATGCACAGATACAAAGACTGAATTTTTACCTCAAGGCAATTTAATTCTAGAACATAGAATTTATACTTAAGTATGCTATGCTTACAATAGATGAAGCATGCTAGCTAACTCTAAAGCCTCATTTCCCCAATGTCATCTGCATTCCTTTATCAAAACCACAAGAGTGCTTATTAGCCTGGTAGCTACACTCCAAAGGGTGCTAAGCCGAAGAACAGGGCATCCACCCAAGCCACAGGCCAAGGTGAGATTATAGAGAGCCTTAAATACCAGCATGAGAAACCTGAGTTTGAGTCCATGGTCCTGGGAAGCTGCAGGAGCTTTTCTTGTCACCAGCTAATATGAACACATTCAAAATAGCATGCTTTGAAGATGAACCTGATCATTTATATAGAAAAAAATGAGAAGCAGAGACTGGAAATTAAGAAACCAGAAGCTCAACAATGAAAGAAAATGATCATACCTAATCTGAAAGGAGAGCTCACTTGGAGTTAAGACTCTGCTCAGGGTGCTTATAGGAAGCTTACAAGGGGAGGTGCTGCTGTCCCCATTTCATAGATAAGTTTGCTCAGTGCCATTTAAGTCAGGACAAGGATGGAGAGGGAGTGGTGGGTCCATGTCTATAGCAAGGAAGAGGAAATTTTCACAGGCAATGCCTACATTTAACTATTTTTCCTCCCTTTGAGACAGTCAGTCTAAGCAACTTTTAAGTCATCTTCCAACAGTGACTATGGGTGAAAGAGCTAAAAGAGAAATTGCTGGTGTGTTCTTAGTGCAGAGAGGTGAGGTAAGACTAGGACATGACATGGCTTCCTGACCCACAGAGGTAAGAAGAGGCAAAGTACTCAAATGAGCCTAGATTTTAAGAAAAGAGTGGGTAACTGGTGACTGTCTTTTGTGTTCTGTGTCTCAGAGAAATTCATACTATTAAAAATTTCCTATCCTAGGACAAAGCTCAAAAATCACTTAATGATGCTAATTAGTCTTCAGAATGTAATTTTTCTGATTTTGTTCTTAGTTTTTTTTGTTGTTTTGTTTTGTTTTTGATTGTTGTTTTTGTCCCATCCCCCGGCCCCCCATTCTTGGAAAGGTTGGAGAAAAGAATGAACTAAATCATCTTTCAATAGTCTCTTCTGGTAAGAGCAGCGTCTCTGGGCTAGGAGTGAGGGACAGGGAGGAGGGAGGGGAACTGAAGATCTTTTGGTTTCCATTTCCCAGAGGTGGCAGAAGAGCATGGTGGAACAGCAGGGGACACGGTGATGGCAAACCCCAGATGGCCAGGAGGCTGATGCTTTGGAGGCCCAGGGGTGTCCCCAGAACCTTCTGATGAGCTGCACAGTTGGCTTGAAGGGAGCAGGAAGAGGCTGGGGAGGCAGGGCTCTGGCCTACCAGCTGCAGGTAGGGCTGAAGAGTGATTTTGGTTATCCAGACAAACTATCAATAATTTAAAACTTTATATATAATCTACCCCTTTCCCTCCCCCCTTAGAAGCTAGGATGGAAGTCATGGAGACATATGGGGGAAGGGCTATGAGGAAGAGAATGGAATTTTTGAGGTATCTAAAATTAATACCCCAGAAACATAAACAGTGTCATTATCAGAATATCTTTATTGATCACTTGATTGCTGATACTAGCATAACACCCTGGTCCAAGGGCTTGAAAGGATACCCCACAGTAATTTGCTTGAAAAGCATCTTCCCTCATAAAACCCAGAGTTAAGCAATAAGACATTAGTCACTATTTAGGGAGAATTAATCCATTGCTTCTGTGGCATTAAATGGAAAGAGAAGACAACGAGGGTGACTGAAATCAATGAATATTCCAAAATGGGGCAAGAGGAGGATACTGACTTTCTTTCCAGAAGTCACTCTAAGCTCCTTATTAGCTCTTAATGTGAATTCTAAAAAGGTTATCTGGATCTCTCTCATTCAAAATTACTTTTAGTCCATTGAAGTACTCAAACTATTACCAGAAAGTGACAAAGAGGAACAACATAAGCAACACTTCAAAACCTTAGATGTGAAGCTGGGGAAATGTCCGCGTGGGGAAAAGTAGTTGCCACCTGAGCATGAAAACCTGAGTTTGAATCTTCAGAACTCATGGAAATGAGACACATAGTGGAAGTGTGGGTAATCCAGTGTTCCTATGAGAGATGAGAGACAGAGGCAGGAGAATCCCTGGAAACTCATGGTGACTCCTATCGCAGAAAAATAACAAGAGACCCTGTCTCAGGCAAGGTGGAAGGCCAGGGCCAACATTCAAAGTCGGCCTCTGACTTCTACATGCATACTGGACACACTAACATTCACATACACAATTGTGTATTCACACACACATGCATATATTCAAACCATACACACACAAAATAATAATAATAATAATGAAAAAACATAGACATCACTGCAGTGGTCTATAGAAATGACCCTATGACTAGCAAGAACACAACTGGTTAAGGTAACAAGATCAGTTACAGCATGCATCAGACTCCTTTCTCCCTAAAGGAAACACTGGTTAGAAGTTATCTAAAAGATTTGCTCTTCTTTGGAGTAGTTTATTCACTTCTGTGCCTATTCAGCCTGCCTCATAGTTTACACATGCTATAAAAAGAATAAAAGAAAACAAAACCTGCTTTTCCAGGATTCTCACGAGATACAGATAAAAGCAAAACTATAGTACACAGGTGAGGCGGGGGTTATGGGAGTCCAACCACCTAGGTTTAAATCCTGCCTCCCATAGCCACCACTTTGAACAAGTTTTATGACCTTGTCCAAGTCTCTGTTTCCCTGATTGGAAACCCGGGTTAATAATAATAATTCCCACCTCTTAAAGTTGTTGTGAAGAATAATTAAGATAAGGAACATGAAATGCTTAAAACATAAAAAGAACTCAGCAAATATTAGATACTAGTATTATCATAAAATATTATTTTTGTTTTTACTGCTATTACTGTGCCTACCACCCTGCCACTGTCAAGAGCATTTTCCCGTACCTTATGGATAAAGAGGATCTCGGGCTGCATGAAGCTGTCCAGTCCAGATGGAATAATTCATCCCCAGCAGGAAGGCAAGAAGGCTCCTGCTTGTCAAATGTCAGAGAAGATTTTAGATGGAGGAGATGGCTACAGAGGGAAGTAAGCCTGGCCTGGACAAAGCAGATAAGTAAATTTGTTCTGAATGGCTTCCTGGGCTGAGGAGGGCCACATGCTCACGGTCATATGATGAGCTGGAAAGTGCCTTAGAAATGCTTAACTTAAAAAAAAAAATTGCAGCATTTGAATAGTCACAAGAATCTTATGCCTTCCTCCAATGTTATTTGAAATTGTGAAATAAATTTAGTACCAAGAAGAAAAAAAAAGTTGGATGCAATGGTAACTTTGAAAAGAATTTTATTTAGATCCTGAGAGATACATATTTCTTCCCATGATCACGTGGTAGCAATGTGAACGTTGAATCTGCTTGCTCACCACTGGCTTTTCATTCCTGAGGGTGGTGGAAACAGAGCCCGACACAGGTTACTCTCAACGACAAGTTTATCTGTTGTTTAATTTTCAAGTTTCCTAAGACCCTTTCTCTCTAACTCTGGCACACTCCAAATGGACCACGACCTGATTACTCCATACTCCTAACACTCCTAATTTTACAAAGGGGCATAAAATAAGACTCAAGTGATTTTCTCTTAAACACATTTAATTGGTGAAGGAAGAAAGCAGGAATCCTGCTGATGGAGAGATGTACAGGGGAGGGGAGAAATACAACAGCGAGGGCTTGAAATAACTTACTGTGGGAAATCAAATGATGTGGGCAGCTCTTAGATTTCTGCAAGAAAGGAGCTTAAGCAAAATGCTTTCTGGGGTAAAGCATATTGCTGCTGCATATACAGCACAATAAATTTACTGGGTCAGATTTCTTATCCCTGTACCTTTTACTACCAGGAGCGAAAATGAAATATCAACAAAACATGTTTAAAAGTAAAATTCAATTATCGTATTGTTTCATTTGAGGATTTTTTTTCTATTTATAAATAAGATCTGACCCATTTTAGGAGTGGGGTTGAATTGAGGGGTGTTTGTGTTGCTTTTCCTCAATGGTTATAACAAAACTTGGCTTTGAAATGTGAATTCTGTTTTTCTGTGAGCCTATATGACCTTGGAGTCTTTAGGATGTTCCTCAAGTCAGAGGTCAAGTTTTAGTCCTGCTTCCCCAGGGTGTCTTCTTGCTCTGGAAACATGAGGACATTCTGAGAACTTCTCAGCTGAGGTTTCAATTCAAGAACTATAGCAGGGCACTTTGTGAGGTAGAGTCCTACCTACTGCAACTCCTCTCTCCTTCCCAGCACCACCAGGGACTTTGAGCCTCCTACTGACCAGTGCTCTCAGTGGACTTTCAGAAAATATTTGATGATGACCCTGAGGCTCAGTCTCCACAACATTCTTCCCAAAGGGATCTGATGAAAAGGAACTTCAAGATTGTAACTTACTGTTTATCACTTCTCCTGTTCCATGTCAAAGGCTTTGCCAATAAGAAAGCTCATAAAGGGCAATGTAAACACGTCAGTGTTTGAGTTGCCCTCTGAAACTGAAATTAAACACACTTGTGAAATTACCCATGCTGACCAATGAACCACAGAGCTCTCTCCAAAGAAAGGAGGATATCCCTTTGATGCTGAAAAGCTGGGAAATAGATTGGGTATGGGCCAGGGGAGCTTCAGATTTCCTACGTATAAGGGGGTTGGAGCAGGAATCTACTTTCAAAGGGGGCTAGGGACTTTTATTTTTATTATATGTCTTTAAGATGTACCTGTTTTGATTCAGTTATACATAGCAAAATGATTGCTATAATCAAATAAATTGGCATACCCCACCTCACATTTGTCTCTGTATGTGTGTGTTAAAAGTACATAAAATCTACTCTCTTGACAAATTTCCAATATAAAACAATGTCATTAATTCTAGTCTTGGTGCTATATGTTGGCTCTGTAAACTTACTTACTCTACATGATTGAAATTAGTACCTTTTGATCTCCATCTTCCCATTTTCCCCACTCCTCCCAACTTAAGCAACTACCTTTATACTCTGTTTCTATGTACTAAAATACTGGGATTCTGTGTGTGAGATTGTGTAGTATGTTTCTTTCCTTGTCTGGCTTGCTTCTCTTAGTGAAATGTCCTCTGAATCCATTCATGTGCTCATAAATAACAAGATTTCTTGTTTTTAAAAAATTTTATATATACAAGTGCTTTGCCTGCATGTATGTAATTATACCACGTGTGTCCCACCCAAAGAGGCCAGAAGAGGGCTTCTGATCCCCCGGAAGTGGAGTTACAGAATGTTGTTAGCCACCATGTGGGTGCTAGGAACCAACCTGGGTCCTCTACAAGAGCAGCCAGTGCTCTTAACCACTGAGCAACTTCTCTATCCCCAAGATTTCTTTTTACAAAGATAAATTGTGTGTGTGTGTGTGTGTGTGTGTGTGTGTGTGTGTGTGAAGTCCATCATTTCATTATCCATTCTTCTATTGACAGACATACCCTGGATACTATGTGATGAATATTGGGGTGCAAATACTTCCATGGGGTGGTAATCTCGTTTTCTTTGTGTGTATATCCTAGAAGAGGGATTGCTGGTTCATGTGGTTCTATTTTCACATTTTTAGAACCTTCACAATGATGACACTACTCTTCTTTTCCATCAACAGTACACAATGGTTTCCCTTTCTCT
>NW_008331125.1:5160261-5185413 GCF_000622305.1 Nannospalax galili | reverse complement strand
ACAGGTGTTATCTTCATGGCCTGCAAGTCCCTGATGATTAGTGATGTTGGACATATTTTCATACACTTTTTTTTAATTCTTTTATTCTTTTTTTTTAATGTGTATCGGTGTATTGCCTGCATGTATGTAAGTGCACCCATGTCATGAAATCCTAGGAAGTCAGAAGAGGGCATCAGATCCCTGAAAGTGGAGTTACTAATGGTTTTTAGCCGCCATGCGGGTGCTGGGAACTGAACCTGGGTCCTCTGGAAGAGCAGCTGGTGGTCTTAACTGCTGAGCCATTTCTCCAGCCCCTCATACACCTTTTATAAGGGAACATTCCTGCAGCTGTATTTTCAAGCATGCTCTTTTTTATGTGAATTTCATGTTGAATGGGCAACTGCTCAGATTTCATCAGGAAATCAATATCAGCTTCAACTAAGTGGAGCTGATGGCTCAGGAGATGGTTAAAGCCTCTACATCGAACTCCTTCTTCCCCCTCTGCTGGGGACTGGATGAGAAGAAGAAAGAGGTAAAAACTTGGAAAATGGTGAAAAGCTGATGTCTGTGCATTCACTCTGGTATAAATCTCCAGAATCTTCTTAAGGTATTTCAGCCCTGGGAGCTTCCAATCAGGCAGCTAAGCACTTAGGCTCCTTACTTGGTGTAATCCAAACAAACCATTCTACACCCATCCTCAGTGTGTGTGTGTGTATGTGTGTGTGTGTGTGTGTGTGTGTGGTCAGCCCTGGGGGCGTCCAAACAGGCAGCTCAGCACTTAGGCTCCTAACTTGGTGTAATTCAAACAAACAAATCTACATCCATCCTCAGTCTGTGTGTGTGTATGTGTGTGTGTGTGTGTGTGTGTGTGTGTGTGTGTGTGTGTGTACATTTTTTTTAACTTCATTCATATCTTAAGCTGGGTTTACAAAAGAAATATAATGAATTGCTTTTCTGAGGCGACAATAGCACAAGTTACACAATAAAACACAGTGACAACAGCACTGCTTCTTTCCCATCTGCCAGCCTCCCAGCAATGGCTAGTCTCCTGAGTAACTTTCAAAGCTGTCCTGTGCATGCACAAGTGAGAACGTGCAGGTATTTTATGTAAAACTACTGTCCAATAAACTTCCCTTATTGTGGACTCCAAGAACAAATGAATTTTCTCTTCTTTCCCTTGCACCATTAGCAGATTATTGTAACAATTTAACACTATAGCACCCATTGCTGCTCTGATTCAAGATTTCTCCTGGCTCTTCACTCGTTTATTCTTCCAGATAAACTTTAGCATGAGCTGCTTGGGCATGTGGGCCTTTATTGCATTATACCATGTACCAATTGTGTATTAAGGCCTTTGGTTGCTACATCTAGCTATCCTTCTCAGTCCTCTTCCTTATTCGTGTTGCTGGTGCTCTTCCAGCTAATTTTCTGGCGTTTTTAAGCACAGTTATATTATTTGCATATCTAATTATTTTAATTCTTCCGATATGTACATTTCACATTGTTCTTTTATCTGAAAAATTGACCAGTACATCAAATCATGTACAATAGTATGATAGTGATAAGAAATTACAAATTTAGTTCTAGTTTATGAGGTGTTTTTTCTTCCATGACCATAATGGACTTTAATTTTCAACCAACATTTTCAGCAACCATGGATGTGACCCTGTGGTTTTACTATTTAGATGTTAGTGTATATACTGGTGAGCTCAGGCTTCAGTTGTCAATTTGGCACACCTGGGAAGATGAAACCTCAGTTGGTGAATTTCCTCCATCTGATTGGCCTGTGGGAATGTCAGTGAAGCATTTTCTTGATTGTTGACTGATGTGGAAGGGCACAGCCCACTGGAAATGGTGCTGCCTGGGCAGGGAGTCCTGAGTTGTATAAGAAAGTAGGCTGAGTACAGGGCAGAGGAGCAAGCCAGTAGGCAGTGTTCCTACATGGTGTGTGTTTCAGTTCCTCCTCCAGATTCCCACCTTAAGTTTCTACATGATTTCCCTCAAAGATGGACTGTGCCTTGGAAGTGTAAGGTGAAATGAACCCTTCTCTCCTCAAGTTGGTTTTGGTCAGTTTCCTATCGCATTATAAAACTAACTAAAACAGTAAGGTGAACTATTTTAGTAAATGTTCTATTATTGAACTATCCTTTCTTGAAGTAAATCTCACTTGGTCTTGTTGTCTTATTACCTGTTGTTTTATTCTTTTACAGTTGCCCTGAATTGTGAGTGCTAGCCAATATTTTATGAAGATCTTTGCACAGAGAAAATGAGACATTGATCTATGGCTGCCTTTCCTTTTGTTGTTGTAATTGCTCTTTGGCAGACATTGGCACCAATATAATCTCCATTTCATATAAAGAAGTTAGAGGCTTTCTTTTTTCTTCTGAAAGTCTAAAAATCACAAATGTGGAGAAAGGGGAACGCTCATTCACTGCTGGTGGGAATGCAAACTCACGCAACCACTATGGACAGCAGTGTGGAGAACCCTCAAAAAACTAAAAATGAATTTACCACATGATCTAGTTCTATCACTATGGCTTATGCACAAAGGACTCATCCTACTGTAGAGATACCTGTACATCCATGTATGTTGCTGCTCTTCTTACAATAGCTAAGAAATGGAAACAACCTAAATGTCCCTCAACTGAGGAATGGATAATAAAAATGTGGTACATTTACACAATGGAGTTCTGTCAGTAGTAAGAAATTTGCAGGTAAATGGATGGAACTGTAACTATTATACTAAGTGAAGTAACACAGACTCAGAAAAGCTAGTGACCTATGTTCACCCTCATTTGTGGATCTTAGCAACAATCCCTTATATGTGAGCATATATCCCAATGCAACAGCAGGAAGAATGAAAACGGAAAGGAAACACAGGGAAAGAAAGAACATGAAAGAAGGGGATAGTAGGGAACAGATGTTACCATGGAGAAAACAGGAAAAAATGGGGGCATTCAACTGGAAAGGGAAGAGGAAAAGACATACAATTAACTATGGGGGTAAGGAGGAAGAAGTAACTCAAGGGGGCAGAGGTTAATAGGAGACTGGTATTATCAAGAAGAAAATGGGGGCACTTAAACTGGGGAGGGAGGAGGGAAGTTAGACAGGAAGAGAGAGTAGAGATAAATAAAGCTTAGTGGCATAAAAAGCCAGAGAGAAATGTATTAACTCAAAAACCTCCTGAAAACTACACATACACTATCCAAACATGAGTGCATGCTTATACCTGAAGGCTATGTAACAAGGAACACGGTGCCAGGCAGGAGAAACCTCCATTTAAATTGTTGGTCAGAGTAGTTCAAGAGACTCCCAAAATTATTGCCAGAGTCCTTGCTTACCTCCCAGAACTTGAAAGTAAGACCATATTGCTGAAGACAGAACATACTTCAGACAGGACTCAGAGCAATGGAGCTAGAACTGACTTGGAAGCCTCCTCCCTGAAGGCTAGCTCTCATAGTTCTAGAGAGAACTATGCAGAGTCTTACTCTCTATGCTTTGGCCATTTGTGGCCCTTTGTATTCATTGCCCTCTGTTGCACAAGGAGCTTCATTGACAAGAGTTGAGAGATGCATTAGTGTTCTCTCTACCCCTTGTTCCACTATGTTCCATGAGCCTTAAGTGTAGAGGTTCCATTGTAATGTGTCACTTAGGGTTGGGCATCTCATAGACACTTATTCTCTGTGCGTGACCAGTTGTGGAACTCTGTAATAGTCTCCAACTGTTGCAAAAGAAATTTCTTTGATGAGTGGTGACTCATTAAATGATTTTTTGACACAACCCTTAGCTTAGTTCTTCCATTTTAATGGCTTTATTTTTTTGTCTTCTTAGAGTTCATCATTAATTTGCTTTGACTTTCTTCACTGTTCCATTTTTTATATTTTATAATATATTGTCATAATTTTCAACTTCTTAGTGGCAATTTGTTACTGGTGAGCTTCCATTCAAGAGTGGTCCTTTCCCATATGCCTCTCACCCTTTCACTGTGGTCACTCACAAACCTGTGCTGAGTTCCTCCTCATTGCTCATCTTCAGTGAACTACATCCTTTCTGGCCCTGGGAGTGGCTCGTGCTCCAGGCTAGCAGTTCTCCCAGGCTCCAGGAGGAATCATAGGACAGGAATGACGTGTGCATCATCATGGTTTCCACTTCTCTCCAGCCAACAGACATGGACCGCTATGGCTACTCCTCCTCAACTCCATTTTATCAGGAGACAAACCAAAAGGAGTAGTCCTACATGTTTGCAATTCTGCTTGCCCCAATTTACTGTGAAGTCAAATGGGGCCCTGAAATGTTGTGATGCCCCAACATGTGTGTGTGTGTGTGCTTTTCCTGAGATTCCAAAGAACTGGTTAGTTTGCCATTAGAGCGTCTTCTCAGACACCATCACCTGAGTGATCACCATCACCTCTCTGAGTCTTCCTGAATACATATATGATCATTACTACAGTGGGAGCCTTCTCCAGACATTACCACTTGAGAGTTGGTCTTTGAGTTTTGTCAAAGGTAAAATTCATATTTTACTTCCCTCATTTTTTTCTGGGAAATGTTGTGGAGAACTGGAAAATAAATATCTTCCATCTCTAATCTATCCTCTTAAATGGAAGTCCTGGCATTACAAAAGTGAATTTTAAAGTGAACACAAATAATGGGCTTAAAGGAGGAAAATTTCTTGTCTGGTAAATATATGTATCTGAAAATTAACCATGGGACAGGTAGGACAACAACTTTGCCTCTGTCTCTGTAGTTGGGAGCTAGAGAGCAACATGCAGACTGTGTGAGCACATGTTCATTTCTCCCAGAACCCTCTGCCTCATGTTATGTTTGCCCTATAGAATCCAATGGTGCTCACAATATGGTCCAGCTACAGCATCATTTGGGAGCTCATTAGAGATATATTCTCAGACCCCTCCCAACCCCAGAGCAAAATAGGAAACTGGATTTCAATAGAATCTCCAGATGACTCACAGGCACATACAATATGGGAAGTGCCAATTCAATTCCCTTCATTTACTCATCCAATCCCTTAAATTCCTTTGTTTCCCAGACTCATAAAACTGTTTTTCTTCTGAACTCTCCCTCTAGAATTATGCACTTATTAGGATAATTCTTTTTTCTCATGTATATCTTCCCCTACTAAACTCATTCTAGGCTCCCTGGTTGCCCACTACCAATCAATAAGCCCTTGCTAAATAAGTATCATAAGTTGTATGGTATTATATTTGTATCTCAGAGCATTTGTAGGGGCACTTAGCACTTCCCCAATCTCTCACTAACAGACTAATTCATACCAGCATCAGCATGGACTCCTGACCCAGTGCTCTAATTGGCCCCACTTGATTGTCCCTAGCTTTGGAGCAGACCCCACCCAAAGTGAAGGAGTAAAGAGGGGAATAACGGCCCCACCAAAACCTCCAAGAAATGTCATCATTCAGACCATAGCTCCCCAACATTTTACATACCTGTGAACAGTACAAAGAGATTCTGTTTCCTGAGCTCTAGAATACATTAGCACCATTTCTGTGAGGTGAGGGAGGACACACCCCACAGACATTGGAGTAGCCGCATCACCCCAATCTACCCCAGCCCACAGAGAGCAGGTTGCAAGAGCCGGGTCCCTATAAGGGGAGGAGGGGCTAGAGCAGGCTGTGAGGGATGCTGATAGCAGGCTTCAGCTGCTTCTGCTTGTGGCTTAGGCTACACTCCAGCAGTGGAATTTTGCTAGTTGCTCTCACCAGGTGTAGCTGAAATTGCCATTCTCAGTCTTGGAGGTGGGGCGTGGCAGTGTTTTGATGAGGAGAATGAAAGGTGGTGGTTTAAAACTAGTTTCCCTACTTGGGTAATTAAACTTTTACTAAATATAGTAGGTTGAAAACGAATGTTCACAACATTAAAACAGAGCATGATAATTCTAAAAATACAGACTTCCTTGCTGTGAAAGTCCTCTTGGGAAACTCAAACGCTGAGGCAAAGCAATGATTTCATTTTCCTGGCCCCATCCTGTGAAGCAATTGTTCCCAAAGCACAAAGTTTACCAGACAGCAGGGGAAAAACCAGGGTGGTTAGCAGACCATGGATTCTCAGGAAGATAATGGTAGAAAAGTCAAGGGAAATTATGCTATAGGTTATGTCCTTCATAGCAGTCTCTGTGTGGGATCCCATACAGTTTTAAATCAAAACGAAGGACAATTACGTGGCCTGATACATGTACAATTCAAGGTGGTAGAGGGAGGAATTTTCATAGGTCACATTACATTGTAGCCTATGATGCATTTTATTAAAAATGAGAAATATACAAAGAAATGGGCAATGTTTGAGGTGATAGAGATGCCAGAGCTCTGATTTGATAACATTGCACACACTGAAATCAAGTATTGAAATTCAAGTATTCAAGTATTGAAATCATGCCATATTTCAGAAACAAGAACAACTGGGTGGGGTTTTAAATTTTAAGTTTTTTTGAAAGATATTAAAGTCACTCAATGGGGGAAAAAATCAACCTCCTTTGAAGCATAAACTTATTAGAAAGTAGTTTTCCTGACATATCATAACCTTGACTCGCTCTAGGTTTAGAATCCTAATCCAAACATCTGAATCTACAATGCTTCAAAATCTAAATTTTTAAAAATATTTTATTTTTATGTGTATGAGCGCATTGCTTGCCTGTATGCAAGTACACCATGTTGTGCAATGCCTTTGGAGGTCAGAAGAGGGCGACAGAACTCCTGTAACTGGAGTTACGGATGGTTGCTAGGCACCATGTGGGTGCTGGGATTTGAACCTGGATCTTCTGCAAGAACAGTCAGTGCTCTTAACCACTGAGCCATCTCTCCAGCCCCCTGCCCCCCCAAAAAAAACACTTTAAAAAATTTTTTAAATAATAAAAATAAATCTTAAAAATATAGGACCAATGAGAGACAAAATACTTATTTAGCCAGTGACTGGTATCCTCCTTCAAACCCCACAGTCTAGAATTCCAATTCCATTTCTTTTTTTCTTTTTGAGACAAGGTCTTCCTTTAGCCCCGGCTGGCCTGGAACTCACTATGTAGACCAGGTGGCCTTGAATTCACAGAGATCCGCCTGCCTCTGTCTCCCAATTGCACCACCACACTGGTCCAATTTCATTTCTGCAGGGATAAAGCTGAAGGTCTTTTTCTTCAATAGGTATTTCCTCCTGCAAGGGAGTGCTGTAGAAATCTGGGAATGGAAGAACTTGACAGGGTCAGAAAACTTTTTGTTCCAGGAAATGCAAGTCATTTCCTTGGTGGTGAGAACAGCATGAACACATCTTTAAAATATTTTATTTATTTGTTTATTTATTTATTTATTTATTTTATGTATATGAGTGTATTGCCTGCATGCATGTAAGTGCACCTGTGTCATGCAATGCCTAAATTTTTTAAGCATTGCAATGATGCCACACATAGGAAATTCCACATCTGACATCACAATTCTTCAGTCACACATGAAATGCAGACACACCAAAAATATCTTGTAAGGTTAGCCTCAGGAAATATGTAGGAGGTGGACATGAAACACATGAATTTCAGTTTTAAACTTGGGTACCATGTATATGCAAATATTCCTAAATCTGAAATCCTAAATATTTCAGATAAGGGATGCTCAACTTGTATAGCCTGGAAAACAATTACACCTGGTTCTCAAAGCTATTCCTGGTCATAAAATCTGCTTTGCAATTCACTTGATTACAAATGGTCAAGAAAACTTCAAGTGTTCCTGCACTTCAGAACTCCCATTTGCTCCCTATTCTTTTTTTTTTTTAAATCTCACTCCAACTACACACAAAAAATAATACAAAGTTTTGTACTAAAGTCAGAGCATCCTTTGTGCTATTCAATCCAGTGGTCAGTCCTGTCCATTGGACATGCAACAGCTGATTACTTGAAGATCTTCATTTTTCATCCACTTTACTTTGTTGATGCTGTGAATTTGCACTTTGTTAATTTATAATAGACTTTACATTTAATTTTTAATTTATGTATTTACTAATTTTGATCATATTCATCCCCACTACTTTTCCTAACTCCTCCAGGATTCAAGCACTATACCCCCTCCCTACTTCATGTCCTTTCTTTTTTATAACACATCAAATCCAATCAGTGCTAACCATACATGCAAGAGTGTGGGAATATACACTGGGGCATGGTTGACCTACCAGGGAACACACCCCTAAAGAAAACTGGCTTTCCATCTTCCATAAGCCATCATCAATCAACAGCATCTTGGTTAGGGGTGAGCCCTTCCTCCCCCCATGCTAGAATGTTGCCTGGTTTAATCTTGTGCAGATCTTAGGCAGGCAACCACAGCTGTGAGATCATGAATATAGTGGTCCTGCCACATCCAGAAGACACCGTTTCACCCTGGTCCTCCCTGACCTCTAGCTCTTACAATCTTTCCACCTGGGGAAGAGGTGTGATATAGATGTGATATAGATGATGTATGACTGAGCACTCCACAGATTCTTATTCTCTGCATTTTGATGGGTGTGAGTTTCTGCATTAACCACCATCCACCACACAAAGAAGCTTCTCTGATGAGAACTGAGAGCTGTACTAATCTACGGGCAGAGATGCATATTTAGAGGGCAGTTTGATACTATATCCATTTAGTAATATAATAGAAGTAGGTTGATCTCTGGGGCCTATGAGCTTCCCAACCATGGATTCTTCATCAGATTTATAGTAACAGGCATGCGTTTTCTCCTGTGGAGTGGGCCTTTCATTCAGTTAACTTTTAATTCCTTCATGATTCCCCTCTCATCTCAGTAGGGACAACTTGACTAGCACAGAAATTCAGAATTTTCCCATGTGTGATCATGTGTGTCATCTCCAGTACTTACCTTCTACCTGAGGAAGGCTTGAATTTTCCATTATCTTTATAGCAAAATTGTACATGTAGATCTAACAGAAAAAGTCTCTTTCCTCCCTAGATGACATGTGCATCTTTAATACTTACTGTAGACAAGTTCTCTTTCCCTGTTTTCTAAAAATAGTAATTAGATCTGAGGATGTGTTGCTATGAAATAGTCTGTGATGCATTTTCACTTGCTCCTCATGTCTTTCACAGAAAATATGGCCCAATTTGTGGCTGTTGAAGAACTAGAGAAAATAAAATTATGTGAAGGAAGGCATTGTTGTTGCCTAGACAACTCTTTGGCTAGTTCAGAAATGATAGACAACCTTTCTGCTGGTCTCTTGAGACGTTCTCCTCACTCCACACCCTAGTATTCCAACAGGAACACATACACTTAATGGCAGAGAGTTTAGGTGAGTGTCTCGGCCTTGGGTCACCATGAAGTAACCAACAGGTCCTGCTACTCTGAATCCTTCAAATGCCCCTTCGAGGCTCTTAAGTCTTTCGTATTGAATCATTAAGCTTCTGGATTGCAAGCAAATGTGCTCAAATTTTGCCTACAATTCAGTCTAAGACAATGGCTACTTGGTACTATATTAATATATGCCTCTTTTTGCAGTTTAAAGATCCTTACCCAATATAATTAGGTGCAGATAATGACAGGAAACCCCAAAAAGGTAAGGGATCTTCCTAGGACCTCCAAGCTGCCTGAGAGCCATTGGTACTAGATCATGCTTTTACCGTGCCCATTATCTTCTGTGTGCCACTTGCTTTCTAAAGATCTGTCTTGTGCCAAGGGATAAGTTGCACAGATACCCCCTCTGTTACATTCTTGGTCTCTTAGTATTGGAATGACATCTCCAGATGATTCTAAAATGTAGAAATGATTTGCAATATGGACAGAATCTGAACTAATGACTTTTGTTCAAACTTGTACCAAAAACCTAATGTTTATAATATAAACAAGCTCATCAAACCATGTGCTCTTGTAACCTGGGCATCTGACCTTGATATCTCAGGACTCTTTTCCCTCTACCCAAGATAGTGAACAAATGTAGGTGTGCTTGTATTAGCATCAAAGTGCTAGAAATGATGTGGCATTCTCATTGAAAACAAAATAATTTAGGACATTGTGTGTATGAGATATTTTTAGGCCTAGGAATCAAAGGGCAAGAGTCTCTGATCAGGATAGATTCAAATTTTCAGTTCCCCAATTCATGCTGGAGAAACTGTTGGAATCAAAGTATGGGTGAGGTCCAAAGTATATGGAGAGCACAGTTCTAAGAGATCTGAAGAAACAAACTCCTAAGAATTTGGGATCATTCTTGTCCTTTGACACTGAGTCAGGCTGATTGTTTTTCAGGTAAAACTGTGACTTAGAAATGCCACATTAAAACACTTTAGTTCCTTATCCAAGCACAGTAGGACATGCCTATAATCTCAATAATGAGAGGCTGAGGCAGGAACATCAAGAGTTTGAGGCCAGCATGGCCTACTTAATAAGACCTTATTTTTTCTTAAATGTCTGTGTCTGTGTGCACATGTGCATACACATGCATGCAGTTATCCACAGAGGTCAAAAGAAGGCATTGGATCCTCTGGAGCTAGAGTTACAGTTGTGAGCTGCCCCATGTGTGTGCTGGGAACCAAACTCTAGTTCTCTGCAAGGGCAATAAGCACTCATAACCACTGAGCCATCTCTCCAGTCCCTACGAGACATTGTTTTTAATTTTAAAAATCTGAAGGAGGGAGGAAGTTTTGGTATAGTGGTTTCAAGTGCAGTTCTTTTTTCTGTATAAAATAATCAGAGTTATTTTCTTGGAAAGATTGACTGGCATTTATTGATTCCTCTAGCCCAAAGCACATTTGTGTTCTCAACCATCATCAGGTGACTTGGTCTGATTTTCTTCAAGGGAATCCTCAAGATTTCTGAAGAGATATTTTTTCCTCCAAGTAATGATCAGTAAGTTATTTCCTAACAAACCCTGAGTGTCAAGGTTACCTTACCTAAGTCTTCAGATTTTTATAATGAACAATCTTACATTTATTGCCTACCAAACTGTTTTAAACTTAAATGTTTTATAATGGAGAAATTCACACTGTAGATGAGCAGGAATATTTATAATTCCAATGTTTCAGAAATAACTTTTTTTTTTTTGTCTTTTTGAAACAGGGTCTCTTTGTAGCCACAGCTGGTCTGGAATTCACTATGTGGACCAGGCTGGCTTTGATCTCACAGAGATCCACCTGCCTATGCCTTCCAAGTGTTGGAACTAAAGGCCTGTGCCACTGCACCTGGCTTAAATATGTCTTTTTCATCCCCTGAGCTATGAAGACTAATTATTTTACAGTGCTTGAGGTGGACCTCCTAGGACTGTACC
This sequence comes from Nannospalax galili, assembly GCF_000622305.1. Lineage (NCBI taxonomy): Eukaryota > Metazoa > Chordata > Mammalia > Rodentia > Spalacidae > Nannospalax > Nannospalax galili. Next base: position 5,174,177 of record NW_008331125.1, on the reverse strand, counting down.
TGGCCATACCCACCAGATAGAAAACTTACTGACATGATTAATGCTTTAAAGATTTAATTTATAAGTTCTTTCTATTCTTGCTTCCTCAAGGGCAGATACATTTCTCCCCATCATACTCATAGTATCTAACATAAAGTGTGGATTAACAAACATTTCCTGTGTGACACTGTTGAGTTTAACTGTTTTATACAGCTTAGTCTTAGCCTGACCTGCTCACACCATTCCGTGCTGTATATGCAGAGTAGGTAAAGAAGGAAGTGCTGTGGTTGGCTTCATTGGTGTAGGGGGTTTTTATTGGATTCATTTCTCAGGAGAAAATCTCAAACTAACAAAAAGCAAGAGTCAAACTTTTATTGCAAGAGAAAGATCTACATACATATACACATTCAACCAGAGAATTCACAAAAGTGGACTCCGGAAACTGAAATCTAACATCCCCAGGGAGAATCTGGGTTTTAAGGGTTTCAGTGGTTTCTCTTCTCCTAATTTTGGTTTGACCAACTTAAAGAAGTGGGTGCTGATGGGCTTATGGCTACAAATGAGGTGTCCAGGTATACACGACTCTAACTTCATTCCAACTGGATGAATGCTTTTCCACTATGATTCCAGGAAATTCAATATCAGCCATTTTCAACCTATCATCTACCCATCCACCAACATAAGAACACTGGGGGATTGTGAAATCAACCTGGGGTTGGACCTTTAGTCTAGTCCTTGGTCTATCATGGTCTCAGAAATTTCAATTGTCCAACACAGATGGTTTTCCTCAAGGTGGGTGATTGGTGCTCAAAAGTAGCTGATTCAGTTAGAGTCTTTGCCCCATCTCCACAGTGCTACATATATACAGGCACCATCCTCAGGGGTTGTAGCATTCTGGCACCCTCTGTCCCCCCTCTGTCCCTTTAACTTTCTTCTGTATTTTTTTAACTTTCAAACCTTTAATAAGATGCTCCAAGGAGCGAGCAGAATGACAGATGGGATGAATAGGTGGCGCTTCTTAAGCTCCACTCAATAATTCATCAGTCATCTTCCAGTGATTTGATCTTGCTGGATTCAAAGCAGTGGGATTCCACGATGGGGAGGCCGTTGACTCCGTACTTCACGAGCCTCTCAGCTTCCCCGCAGGCCCACTCATGCATCCTATAGTCAGGCAGATATGCCACAAAGGTGGTGCCAAAGACCAGGACGATGGAAAAGCCAAAGAAGAAGATGGTTCACATATTCCAGACGTCCACCACAGGGTCCTTGTTATAGCCATGGAAGTCTGGGTTCTTCTCATAGATGTTTTCATCCTCAGGTTCTGGGTCCTCCTGCCAGCACACAGTTGGTTTTAGTGGTGGCTTTCCCACTGTAGGGGACCGGGTGATCATGGCCCTGGAGACGCTCAATACCCAGAGAAGGCCGGCAGCTGGTAACCCTCGCATCATGGCTGATACCTCGGGAAGACGACGAGCGCTCACACCTAACAGTCAGGCGGCGATGACAGACTGTGTGGCAGGCTCTCCAGCACAGGGATGGATGGACCTGCACCAGTGCGCAACCCGCAGTTGATATCAGTGCAATCTTTGTCGTTCCACCCTCACCTCACCAAATAGATCCCATGTCTAAGTTTGTTTTCAAGTGAGGCAGGCTTTTGAGGAGTCCATTTTACCTCCTACATCATGTCCCCATGGGACCAACCATTTAGCCACTAGGTCGAGCTGAAAGAAATTTGGTCTTGAGAGCTTTGTTCATTTCCTGAATAAAAAGAAAGTTGTGACATCTCGATGGCCCTGTAAGGAAAGAGCCTCCTTTCAACTTTCTAATCTTCATATTAGTTCAGTCCAGTTACAACAAAAGAAAGGGACACCCACAGTTCTGCATAAAACCTCTGGCCAAGCTTCAACACAGAGATAGAAAATGAAGATGGGGGAAGGCAAAATAGGTATTTTTCAAGGATTCTGTGTCACCGTAGAATAAGATATTTTCACTGCTCGTGACATCCATGTTTAAAGACAAATGCAACTATAAAATTATTCCAGGCAAAATACAGAAAAAATTTTTTCTTTTTCTTTTGTAAAGAATTAGGAGCAAGTAATGAGGAAGAAGTAGGGCCAGGAGGATTCTATTTCAGTGGTATGAAAGGCTGATCTGCTTCTCCCACTCCACAAGTCTCAAAATAACTATCTTCTTTTTTACAGGAGGAAACAGCCATGCTCACAAAAGCCTCTTTTATTTTCTCCTGTCCTCACGTTGATCGCTTTCTTGCCCTGGCCTACAATACACCATTACTAAAACCAGACTGACTGAAAGAATTCATAATCATCTCACATATTGAGAGCCTTCCTAGACAATGCTTCAAATTTTTTCAAATAAATCACTCAGAAAGTTGGACTTGGGAGGAGATTCTGGTCAATTCCAAAAGCTGTTCACCTTTGTGTCTAAATTCTCTAACCAGACAGTTCTCCTGTTGTCATTCCCACGTGACCAGAACTCACTTGGAATCTACAAGTTTATACAAATCAGGAAATTTTTTTTAGCATAAAAAACATAAAACACATTCTTAACCTCTAAAATTTAATGGGTGTTTTATGTTATGTTTACTTTTTCCATGGGAGCCAAAAAAGAACTCTAGCATGTCTGACACTTTTAAGAGATGTGCTTGTTTCATATTCTGAATCCAACTCAAACATCCAAAGTTCAAGAGAAATGCTTAGAAGGAAGTTGTTATGATGTCTAATCATCTCACACATAATAGGGTTTGTAATATATTACATGCAGTATATTATGTAATAAATGTATCATTCATAACTGGTAGAATTTTAATCAGTGAACTTTTTAAATGGATTACTTTAAGATCTAACATTTTACAGGTTTAAAAAAGAAACAGTTGGGATGTTTCTCTTTCATTTTTCTCTGCATTTGCCCTGAATTTCAGCTTTTTATTCATTGTCTTCAGGGAGGGATAAATTGAGGTAGAAAGTAGACTAGGCCTATGGGATATCCTGGCATTCGTTTCTGGAGAGCTGTGGTGGGTAAAAAATAAACCCTTAAAAAGATACTGTGGTATTTACAAAATATCTGAGGACAAAAAAAGGAAATGTCCCAGCTCAGCCTACCACCATCCCGGGAAAGAGCAGTCTCTCTGAAGCAGAAGAGAACAAAGGTGGGGAATCCAGTGACTGCATCTCCACCCAGACAAGGGGCTGTCCATGCAGGCATTCTGCATCCCCCAGTGTGGCACAGAAACAGGAAACTGTAAAAATGCAACCCCTCACATGAGGCATGAACACAGTGAGAAAAGCCACGCAAGGTAAACAGGCCATGCAGATGGAGGTCAGGAATGGCTCAGCACTAGTATATGAGAACCAAGGACCAAGTCCAGAGAGACAGTCATTTCACCTGCACAGAATCACATGGGTTTCACCCAACATTAGCTACTGGCCTAGAAGCTGGACTAAAAGTGTGAAATGAGAGAAAAGTGGAGCCAAACATGATTGCCATTGTTCCCACTATGTCAATGGAATGTGGTGGTTTGAATAAAAATGTCCCCCATAGGCTCAAAGTATTTGGACATTTTGTCCCCAAGCCTTGCTAGGTGTCGAGTTGCTCTCTTGCTTCCTGTGCCTGCTTGAAGATGCAGAGCTTAGCTTCTGCTCCTCCTCCAGCCCCCTCTGCCACCATGCTTCCTCACTACATGGACTCTTGCCCCTTGGAACTGTAAGCTCAAATCAATTCTTCCTTCTAAAGTTGCTTTGGTCAGTGCTTCTATCACAGCAACAGAAAAGTGACTAATACAGGGGTTAAGTCCAGGAACAACCTCAGTGTTTGTGGACTGAGATTTATATTCACTATGAAGGGAATATTTAATCACTGTAGCTTTTTATTCTTCAACTAGGCAAACAGACAGAATGAATATTACTCAGAATCTGCCTACTTCTATTGCCTTATGAAAATGAAGCATTATGAATTCTCTTAAAATCTACCAATGTTCTTCAATCACAATACTTACCACATCAGGAGGGAAAGGTTACTACTTTGCCAATAAATACACAAACATATAAAAAATCCACTCTTCTACATGATAAATCAGATTAGCAATGATAGTTTTGCTTTACTTCAATTTTTAATAGATCCTCCTGTTCTCAGTTGTCTAACCATTATGTCACAGCAGAAGAAAATATCAAGGCCAAAATAAGTGTTATTTAACCAAGTGGCACTGGCAAGTCCTGACACCTTTGCCTTGAATGAGTTTCATCTCTTCTCAAGGCATCACTTTATGGGGGGGGGGTCCAAGACTGCCCGCACCTTTAGAAAAAATATCACATGTTGTGCTCAGAGCCAAACCAGGCATGGGGAGACAGCCCTAAAGTGGCTTTGTTTATGAAACAATGTCCCCAAAGCTGACATATGGTCTCATCATATTTCACACTCAACCCTTTAGATCCACCTCCACTGGAGAGAAAGGAGCTTGTCTTGTCGGTTCCAGCATTCTCTCCCTCTGGCTCTTACGGTATGGCTACAGGGATGATGTTCCAGACGTACAAAGGCACCCAACCTACTGAGATTTCTGCCAGCACTCCAGAAAGTGAAACTTCACCCCCTGGCAGGCAGACTCCTTAGCCCTCTGGAAACTGGCTCCAGCAGCTTTTATCACACCCTAGGGGACAATCCTATTCAGCAGCCCCAGACTAGAATTCAACAAACTTCTCTGCTATTCAGTGCATTGACCCTAAGCTCTCTGAGGGTTTCTGAATCGAAACCAAGTATGGTGGTACTATTCTATAAAGCAACGGGACCCTCCCTGTCTCCAAAATACAAATAAATTAAAAATCCAAGATAACCCTTACAAATTGGTAGCTACTCCCTACATTTAATATTCCTGTATTCTTTAGAGTTCTCTCTGGCCTTTTTCCTTTTCCTTGCTAATCGTATTTTCCATTGTTGCACCACAGATGTGCTTTCAGCTCCTGACTGATAAAAAATCAGTATCCCTAAAGTATGGAATTATGGGATCATTTTGCTTGTGTCCTTGGACTGAGCAACGTTGTGTTCCTCACCAGTAAAAAATGGGTTCTTCAGAGAAAGAAAACAAGAGGATACATATTTGTATATGTAGATAATGTGTATGTATATGTGTACATAGAAGGAAAATAAAGGGAGGGGATTTTACAGACTTGTCTCATACAATTCTGGAAGATTGGCAAGAGTGAAATACGTAGGCCAATCAGCAGACTGGAAACTCAAAACTAGTGTGGAAATTACTCATGAGTTTGAAACTTATAGTCCAAGCTAGAAACAAGTGAGTTGAAATCAAGTCTTTCAGCTGATTGAATGAGACCGACTCACATTATCTGAGGTAACCTCTCACTCAGAATCAACTGATGGCAGATGCTAAACATATCTACAAAACACCTTCATTGCAATATTCTCATTAATATTTGATGAAATCACTGGGCACTGTAGCCTTACCACTTTGACACTAAGCATCACAAGATATTAGCAACCCATGATATGCACAGGCATCACAATTAATTGGAGTACCACCTGTGGTTGACTTTAATACATTTCTATTGCAGTAAGTATGATGGAAGTTCAAGTGGCCATGGCACTTGACTATCATAACCAAACTGATGATTACAAGGACTCTAGGGTAGGTGGATTATGTGAGGGACTTTGAACGTTGGTAAGAAAAGGACAGTGTCTTGACCTTTAACTCTACTCAGGCCATGTCCCTAGCAGTCCCTAAAGGATCTCTCATTTATTATAGCCACTGAGTTTATTTTGCCAAAATTAAAAGACAAAATTTAAGACTTTAAAGTGGCTAAATTTTCAATATCACTTTACTTCTCTCCAAGATCCTTGTATAAAAGTGAACACAGATTTGAAAAGAATGGAGCCTTATCATATGGAATGAGGGCATCTAATTATATTTAAATAAAAGTAACAATCCATACTCCAAGTCACTCTGAATCTTCCTTGCCAATGGAAGTAGCTTCCTCTCTTCATTTGAATTTCCTTTCAAAAAAACAGAAAACAAAAACTATTGTATCATACAGGGGAATTGGTTTGAAAAGGGGTAGTCAGATGTTCTCTTCAAGACCCACCACAGTTGGAACTACCATTTATATCCACTTAGCCTACATATTCAGTAATTTTCAGCTCCAGGGAGTCAGGTACATACTACAACATAGAGGATAAAAAGATTATTTACCAAATGACTCTGAAAGTTTGTTAAATATGTTGTCAGAAAGCTGGAAGATGTTTGTGGAACTAGACTCTAAACACACTGTAAAAATAGAAGAAAACCAAAGACTGGAATATGGCACTAGATTGTGCCCTCAGCAGTAAGGTATACTGACTAGAGATTCTGGACTTAATGTGATAGCTTATTTATCTTCCAGAGAGTCTTTAAGCTTATGTGGTTGGCTGATTAAAATGTGGTCTCAACAGGGACCTACAAAATCTTAGAAAAGAAGAAAGTTGGAGAAGAATTATATAGGACCTACATACCCACATGCCAAATTATGTACCCCCACAAACACTCACCAATAGTATTTATTATCTCTTCATTAGACTATGTCTTAGCCACATACTCATTTTTACAGTTCCTCAGTAACAAACTTCTATGGAATTCAACCCAAAGAGGTTCTTTACATTCCAAAAATCACTTTGCACTATGAAAGATACCAGGCTTTCTAAATCTCCTTAAGAGTTTTCATAGAGGGGCTGAAGAGATGACCCCAGTGGTTAAAAGTGCTTGCTGCTCTTGCAGAGGATTGGAGTTCAGTTCCCAACACCCACATCAGGTGGCTCACAACTGCCTATGACCAGCACCAGGGGATATAGTGCCATCTCCTGGCCTTAGACTGACTGATGAAAATGAAAAATTTTGAGAGTGTCTCAAAATGTCAAACATAGAGTTGCCCTATCACCCTGAAATTCTACTTCTAGATAGATATAGAGATAGATAGATAGATAGATAGATAGATAGAGATAGATAGATAGATAGATAGATAGATAGATAGATAGATATGAAAGGAAAATATAAAAACACAAAATTTACCATTTATAGCAACACTATTCATAGCCAAGAAGTGAATAACACTGAAATATTTATCAAGTGATGAGTAGATAAATAAAATGTGGTTATATGCATACAATAAGGTGTTGTGCAGCCGTAGAAGGGAATGCTGTGCATGAATGTGCTTCATCAGAGATGAACTTTGAAAGTATTATGCTAAATCAAAGAAACCAAAACCATCACCAAAGAACCCATATTGCATCCTTCCACTTACATGTCAACATCAGATTGATCAACAAAGACAGAAAATTGACTTGTGGTCGCCTAAGGCTAGGAAGTAGGGAACTGGAGATGAGGGAAAAGGGAACAGGGCAGGAATGGAGAATGCTGCTAGTGGGTATGAAGGCTTTTTAGAATGATAAATATGTTCTAGAATTAGATTGTAATGATACTTTGCACAGTACTATAAGTGTACTGAAGAGTGAATGGTGCATGTTGAACTTATATTGATGTATATGAATTATAACTATAAAGTATGCTACTTTTCTATTGCTATGATAAAATACCATGACCATTGCAGCTTATAGAAGGAAAAGTTTATTGGGCTTATGGCTTCAAAAGGCTACAAGTCCATCACGACAGGCAGAGGCCACTGGAGCAAAAAGCCAAGCACTCACATCTTTAAGAAGACAGAGGAAGGAGAGAGACTCGAAGGAGGGCAAGGCTGTGAACTCTCAAGGCCCACTCCCCAGTGTACTTCCTCCAACAAGACCATACCTTCTAGAAGTTCCATGGCCCTCCCCAAATAGTGCCATCAACTGACCAAGTGCACAAATACTTGGGACCTATGGGGACAGTTCCATAAAATTGCCCTATTTGTTGGTCTTTATGAAACAAAGTCTGCCTGCAGCCCCAGCTGACCTGGCACTGGCTACATAGACCAGGCTAGCCTCAATCTCACAGAGATCTGCCTGCCTCTATCTCCCAAGTGCTGGGGTTAAAGGTGAGCACCACCACCCCTGGCCAAGAATTGTCTTTTAAAAGTGGTTTTAGTCCTGCCTTTATAGTTCATGAAATGTCTGCAATTGATCCTAAAATAAAACCAAAATTTCAACCCAATGAATCACAAAAATCTTTATTTAAACTTTTTGCAGGCTATTTTTACTGACTGTTTTCTTCAAATAAAAAAATGTTTAGAGAAACATCTGAGAGGGTATTGGATGCTTTTTTTCAAATGTCCTATCATAGCCTAACTGTTACATTCAACTGCCTACAGGGTATTCCTTGTCAAATGTGATTTAATGTGCAGTGTTTCCAAATCAATGCTAAAGACAAGTTCATGGGAGATAATAACCTGCAAAGTGTTGTGGGAAATGTCAAGGGCTGCCCTGATTCCCTACTGCAAATGTAGGCTCACGCTTTTGAGGGCAACTTCATCTCTAGGTCTCTGTCCTCACTGGTAAAATAAGTCTGCTTAAAGTCGATGGGTCATTTTTTTAAAAAGACATGAAGTTGGGGGGATAAGGAGGTGGGGTTCTATCTGGAAGGGTTAGGAGAAGGAATGGAGGGTTTAATATGATCAAAATACATTACATGGAATCCTCAAATAATTGATAAAAATATTTTTAACTGAAGGTACTGAAACAGATGGTTTCTGAGGGTCTTTCAGATACCAACTTCTGTATTCCTGAGACTGTCTAGTGCATGTCAATGCTGTTTTATCAGTGCTACAGGGAAACAAAAGCATGGGTGCAATCTAAGCAACTTTTGCATGTGGGAATAAATTTTTAGCTCAACACTGAAGTCTCATGGCTAATGGCTGTCAAACGGCTGGAGTCATGGTGTCACGGGTGTCACCAGTCTTTAGGAAAGTGGACAAAAAACAAGTCAGAGGCCAGAAGGGAGCGAAACAACAGTGGACTCTGCTGCAGATAAGGACCTTTCAGTGAGGTAATAAAGTTTTTACTGTGGTCATTAGCTACATTCTTTGCCATTCTTACTAAAAATGTTAAGAACTCTTTTCTGTTTTAATATCAGCTTCGGTGGTTATTCCTGGTTGGAGAAAATGGCAATTTGAAAATACTTAAATCCTTTACACAATTTTCTTTCATGTTGCTCATCTATTCTTCTCCCTGAGGACTTTGTGAAGCATGGCACCTCAGGAGAAATGCAGAAAATGCAATTCCTCTTTCGCTCTCATATTTTTTTGGCATGCAATAAGAGTCCCCAGAGGAGTTTTCCATCATGACTCCAAATATACAAGCTAAATCTAATTCTAATTGCTACTTACATTAGCTAATCTCACATTTAAATCATGGTGATGACATTTTATCAAGTCTTGGAAAATTGCTTAAGCAATTTCTGTTTATTTGAATGAACTGTAAGCTAGATGCTATGCAAGTATTTTTTGCAGTGAAATTCTTTTTTATAATAATTTAGTTGAATTTCTGAAAATTTCATATGAAATATTTTGATCATATTAGACCCCTTCCTCTATCTCCACTCCTTTTATAGCCCCCCACCAGATTTCGTGTACTCTGTCATATATGTTAAGGACTATTGAGCCAAGTTTGTGTCCCTAGATGTCCTTCAGTGTTCATCCATCCGCTGGAGCCTGGTTAACCTATCTAGTGTCATATTTTTAGAGAAAACCAACTTTCCCTCTCCCAGTAGTCACCAGTTGCAAGTAGTTCCTCACCTAAGGTTGGGATTTCTTATACACTTCCCCAAGTCTATGCTGGAATTTTGTCTAGCTTGAAATTGCATGGTTTTGTGCATACTGTTACTATTACTGTAAATTCATATGAGTAACTTACCAGTTGTCTGGAAAACTCTGCTTCCTTGTGATCATCCACTACCTCTGGCTCTTACAATCTTTCTGCACCCTCTTCTGCAATGGTCCCTGAGCCTTGATTGGCAGAAGTTTAATGTAGGTGTCCTATTCAAGGATAAGTACTCTGAAGTTTCTTACTCGCTGTACTTTTGTTAGGATTTTTTTAAAGTTCAATTTTATTCACAGAATTTCACATTAAATGGTTAAGTAGTCAGTAAACTAAAATCTTTTACTTTTATCTGAATAAATATATAAAATTGTATAAAATCACAATTATAAATCTAAATATATTTATATAAATTACTATAGAATTAATGTAAAATTACATAGCTTTTTCATAGAGGTAGAACATTTCAGATGCTATTATAGATATAAAAATAGCTACAGTGACTATTTAAAATGGAAAAAAATTCAACAAAATGCAGACTTTCAGAAGATGAAAGGCCATAGCCATTTAAAAATAAACTAGAAAACAATAAAATATGTCTTGTTAATTAGTTGTTTGACACATTGTAAAATGCTTTCTCCCTCTAGCTGTAGCTGAATACTGTGATTGCCATGTCATGTGACAATGACTTTTTTCTCCAAAATACTTAATTAAAAAACATTTCTTTTGTTTGTTGAATACTCTGATTCTCAGTAAATGTATAGGGTCATGACTGTGAAAAACACCATTAAACATTGCTGAATGAAGTAAATCTCATTATTTCGAGTCAGAGCAAAAGATGACAGTAATTATCAAAATAAATGTCTTGGTAGAAATTCAGCTGTTGTTGGCCTTATGCCCCCTCTGTTGACTGCATAAATTGAGTTTTTCTTTACTGTCGTTTTCATCTTCCTTCTGTTTTATCTTTTTCATGTCCTGTTAGAGGGAGTTTTGTCTCTCATAAAGATCTCTGTCTTCTGTCCTCAATTTTAGTTATGACTTATCTTAGTTATCTTGATTCTTGTTCCTTGTGATTTTAAACATCAGTTTTTATTTTATATTATAACAGGAGCAAAGGATTATAGTATTTTGAAGCATCTGGTAGTTGCTCTGTGTTTTGTGTACCTTTTTTACTATGATGAATACTGTGAACATTGCATTACAAATTTTGTCAAAATACCTGTTTTCCATTTGTTTGTGTATATAACCAGAAAATATGGTAACTGCATTCAACTTTTTAAGGGTTTCTCAAAGATTTTTGCAGTTTAAATATTCTCTTTTAACGTGATCATGGAGGGTGGAAAACCTATTTGGGGAAAAGGCTATCCAAAGGAGTGGGAGATGGGAAAATGAAATGTCCTAGATCAACATCTCAGTGGTCCTCAACGCTGGCTAACCATGAAGTCACTGGGCAATCATTTATTCAAGTGGCAGCTAAACATTTTGGGAAAATCCAGTTTAAAGAAAAACACTTTGGAATATACATTGCTCTACTAAGCATCTTTCCCAGAATCATTTGACTATTATTGTTGTACCCGTACAAAGCCCTTGCCCTTGGTTTTCCAGACAAAGTCAAGCTCTAGCCTGTCTGATATCTTCTCTGGCTTTGGGAAGAAGAGATGAGAAAAGTTCGGGGGCTGGAGAGGTGGCTCAGAGGCAAAGAACTCTGGCTGCTCTTGCCAAGAACCCAAATTTGGGTTTGAGCTCCCATATGGTAGCCCACAATCTTCCATAACTCCAGTTCCAGGGGATCTGATATCCTCTTCTGGCCTCTGCAGTCACTAGGCATGCATGTGGTACACATACAAAAACATGCAGGCAAAACACTCATACAGATAAGATAAAAAATAAATAAGCTTTTAAAAAAGAAAAGTCCAGGCTAGAGAGATGGCTCAGTGGTTAAGAACACTAGTTGTTCTTCCAGAAGACCTGGGTTCAAATCCCAGCACCCACATGGCAGCTAACAGCTGTTCGTAACTCCAGTTCCAGGGAATCCGATGGCCTCTTCTGTCCTCCGTGGGCATTGTATGACATGGGTGCACTTACCTACATGCAGGCAATACACTCATACACATAAAATAAAAATAAAGAAAATATTTTTTTCATTTAAAAAAAAGAAGAAAAAAGAAAAGTCCTATTCTGAATCATTTGGTTTTTAATTAACTTATTTATTTTTATGTGTATGAGTGTTTTTCATGCATGTATGTAAGTACACCTATGAATGCAATGTCCATGGAGGTTGGAAGAGAGTCAGATCCCCTGAAACTGAAACTGGATACTGGGAACTGAATCTGGGGACCACTACAAGAACAGCTAGTGTTTTAACCATTGAGCAACCTCTCCAATCCCCTTAGAACCATTTGCATTGTTCAATTAAGATGCTATAAATATTTTAAATCAAAACAATAATCATATTTCATTAAGTAATACAATTTTGTTGTGTCAACAAGACAACAATGCTAAGATACAACATTATCAAATTTTCTAAAATAAAAGAATGCTGCATTTGGTATACACATAATATATGTATATATTCTCATTGTTTTGTTTTATTAAAGTGAAAATTCCCATCTTAGACTTTAGGGCATAGGTCATTTAAATAAAACTAAAAAATAAAATCAAACTCTTTCTCCTGTCTTTGCTATCCTGCTGTAGCAGCAGGAATATAAGCCCTAAAACACAGTCCTCCACTCTACCAACTGAGCTATCAAAGGGCACTAATAAGCCCTAAACTAAAGAACAAATTCGCAAGCCTGAAAATGGGTAAACAGTAAGGTAAAAACATACAGGTGCCTCACAACTACTACAGGTAGAAATGAAGGTTTTCCCAGTGCACACTGCTGTAAAAGATGGTAAACTATGCAGGATTTCTTTTTACTTTGAATGTCTGGGAAAAAGAATAACAATAGCAATTATTATTAGATCCTGGTAGACATTATCTAAGAATTTAGTTTCTTTAGCTTATTTAGTCCTCCCATTGACTCTATTTTATTTTAAAGATAAAGAACCTGAAACGTGCATGGAGATTATCCATCAGTGATAAAGCACTTTCCTACCATGCACAAAGCCCTGGATTTAGTCCCAATTCCTTGAAAAGAAAGGAGACTAAGAGGAAGAGAAGGGAAAGAACTCTGAACCTTGAAAACATTAACCTTCCTATGTTTAAAAATTAAGAAATAAGTATTTATGTAGCCTACAGTTTCAAAATAAGTATAATATAATTGGAATACATTTCAAACTGACTTATAAGAAAAATAATGCCTATCAAACTCATTGGAGGCTTCTAAGATTATGCCAAGAGGAAATATGTATCCTGGAAAACATTAGAAAAGACAAAATTCAGAAAAAAAATGTTCTTATAATATATGATAAACATTTCATAGAGCACAAGGAAAAATAACAAATTAAAGTCAAAGAAAATTAAATGTAGGAAATAAATAGATGTAAATTTATAAGAGAGACATTAACTAAACCTAACACTGGCCTTCACAGAGGATAAATAATTTACCTAAATGACAGAGCCAAAAAACAATCCCAAAACTGACTCCCAAAGTCAAGCTCTTGGGCCTTAGCCTGATGGACTACACATAACCCAAAATGCATGATCTTACATGCTGGTTAGTTTTTGTCAACTTGACCCAAACTAGAGTCACCTGAGAAGAAGGAACTTAATTGAGGAATTTCCTCTATCAGCTTGGCCTGTGAAGCATTTTCTTATCTATTATTGCATGTAGGAGGGACCCCACTCCCTGTATGAGGAGCCATCCCTGGGCAGTGGGCCTTGGAACTAGAAGAAAAGTGGCTGAGCAAGCTGGGAGGAGCAAGCCAGGAAGAAGCACTCTTCCATGGTCTCTGCTTCAGTTCCTGCCTCCAGCTTCCTACCTTGAGTTCCTGCCCCGACTTCCCTCAGTGTTGGATTGTAACCTGGGAGTTGTAAGCTGAAATAAACCCTTTCCTTCCCAAGGTACTTTAGGTCATGCTATTTATCACAGCAATAGAAAACTAACTAGAATATCTTTTTGATCATTCATAGAAGACAAGACCTAAAATGCAAGCAAAGCCTACTTTTACAAATGGAGTTCAACAGTGAATTCCTTCTTATTATTGCAACATACTTGTAACCTGTTCTGAAGCCCATATCTTTTCTATTTTAA
>NW_008331125.1:5149324-5160244 GCF_000622305.1 Nannospalax galili | reverse complement strand
CCCAAGAAAGTTGTTTGCCACTTTCAATGAAGTTTATTTCTATATTCAGTGAAGAAAGTATTCAATTGTTATTTTACACAAAAGGGAAAATTTCATTGAACACTTTCAGTGGGATCACTAAAATTACTAGAAACAGTCCCAAAGCCATCACATAAAACAATGTATCTTGTGATATTTAACAAGCATTAATTCAACAACTTAATGCCCTGTTTTCTCCATTTTCCTTGGGGTTTTTACATACCTATTTGAAGCTGAATCCCAGGACAGCTTTCCAAGAACAAGGCAGTCTTCAATGTGATCCTAAGACCAGCAGCTTCAGCATCACCTGGTGTGTTAGGCAGCTTTGTGACCTGTGATACAGAAATACTGCGGTGTCTTTGGGAGTGACGGAGTCTTTCTTGGCTTTGTTGTACTTAGCTTGAGAGGCTAGTGCTCCAGAAACTCAACTGCCACCAAAGCCACCTCAAGCCAGAGGCTTTCAAGTACTTGTCTGGCAAATTCAAAGAATGAAATTCACAGCCCACAGAGGGTGAGTTTTAGACTTAAGTATTTTATTACAGGGGGGTTAGGAGAGAGGAAGCAGAGCTCCATACAGTAGGAAGGTCCCTAGGAGTGAGATTCCACTGAGTCTCATTGCTCAGGAATTAACAAGGGTTTATTGGAGGGAGAAGGGAAGGGGGTGATGAGCTGGTCAGTCCAGTTCCCATTCCAGGTCTCCAGGTTCCTAAAAAGGGTCTGGTGATGCCCTCAGTATGGTTTCCAGAAACAGGGTACTCCTTTAGAGAAAAGAGAGTGAAAAAATAGATCACCTTTCTGGCATCCTCTGCCTCTAGCTATGGCAGAACCAGAGACATCTTTGGCTTAGATAGCTCGGGCATCTGTGGCTTCAGACAAAGACAAATGTACTGGCAGTGTACTTTACAGTTCTTAGCCAAAAAAGAAACTTGCCACTTTTCTTTTTGAGGTCTTTTTACCCTAAACTTCCTATGTAATTTCTACCTATTGTTCCCATCACCTATGACAAAATATCTGCCTGAAAATCACCTTAAAAGAGGAAAGATTTATTTAGGCTCATGGGTTCAGAGGTTTCAGTTACTGGACTCGTTTCTGGGCCTGTGATGAGGCAGAATGTCATTAGCAGAGGGAGGGAGGAGCAGGGAACAATATATATCCTTCAAGAGCACACCTCAGTTGACCCACTTCTTCCAACTAGGCTCCACCTCCCAGTTTCCACCACATCCCAATAGCTCAGGAACTTATGAACACATAAGTGGATTAAGCCATATGGTCAGACCCCTCATGACCAATCATCCCCCACAGTACCACCCTCAACCCTCAAGATGGCTACATGAGGGGTCAAGCTTCCAATGCCTGAGCTTTAGGAAGCCAATTCAGACCCTGAACATAATGCCTGGAGACTGTTAGATATGCAAATTCTCATACTCATCTCCAGGTCTAATGACTCAAACTCTAAAAGCAGAACCCAGAAACCTGTGTTTTAACAAGCCCTCGGGGTAATTCTAATGAATGTGAAAGTTTGAGAGTTTTTATCCTAAGGTAAGTTAATAACACTTCAGAAGTAGCTGCAGATGTTCTGTAGGGTGGGCTCTGGGCTTGTCACATCCACAAGTGTTGGCAACTTATACTGAGTTTTAATGGCTCAGACTAAAGCAGGAGACTAATTATCAAAGACAGAATGTCTGGGCTCACAGAAGAGAAGTTCTATGTTGCAAAATTGGTCCATAATCAGCACTTTCCAGCATAGCGCAAGAAATGACACGAAATTTAATGGGCTTATAACACTAAGATATACTTGCCTGCACATTTGATCATTCTCCTGGGTAAACTTGCCCTGTCCCCCAAAGAGGATGCTAACAAGAAAACAGAAGTGAAGGAGCCAGCAGTGAGCTCTCAAGGACACCCAATTAGAAGATGACTTGATAGAATGAAAATAAGACACACCAGCACTTTACCACCAATTATCCAAAGATGACGATGACTCTATTTGTTCATCTTTACCTTCCCCTGGCTTATTCCTGCTTGTATATAGAGAAGAAAATGAAGACAAATGTGTCCCTCAAGTTTCCCTAAGCTTGCTATGCAGCAATTGTGTCAGCAGACAGAAGTTCCTCAGGAGTTTACAGAACATCGGTCTCTTAGCAAAGTAGGGCAGAACATTCTACTTCTCAATTTTGTTTTGGTTTTGCTTTTTAATTTCAAATAATGTTGTTTTTTCCTTTCTAAGTCAAACAAAAGATTAAACCTGAGGTGAGTGCTGAGTAGAGCTCCATGATTAGACAGAGAAAAGAAAAAAACAAGTTTGTGTGTTTTCCTATTTCCTCCTTTGATTTACACACACACACACACACACACACACACACACACACACACACTTCTAGCCTACAGTAGATAGGAGATAATGCACCATAGTGTGGAATTTCCCAAAGATCCACGTTCTAGCCCCCTGTAGGGACACTGGAGCAGTGGGCAGTGCCCTAATAGCCTAATACAGGTGCTAACTTTACCTGGCTCATGAAAGAACTTTTTTTTTTTTTTGGCCTTTTTGAGATTTTGAGGCAGGGTCTCCCCATAGCCCCAGCTGGCCTGGATTCACTATGGAGACCAAGTTGGCCTCGAATCCACAGAGATCTGCCTGCCTCTGCCTCCCGAGTGCTGGGATTAGAAGCACTACCATGCTCTGCAAAACTCTTTTAAATACTCATCTGTACTCTATATTTTAAATTATATTAGTAATACTTACTTATTTGAAGTGATAAAGGAACTCAAAGATATATCAATAATATTTAATGTAAATAAATTGGTAACAGACTTTGAAGAGAAGTACTCTATTACATGAATTTCAGTGTGAACACCCTGTCCTAAAGGAACAGGAGAGACAGATAGAGATTTTTTTTAATATTTTATTTATTATTTTTATTTTATGTGTATGAGTGTATTCCTCCATGGATGTATGTGCACCTATGTTGTGCAAAGCCCTCGGAGGTCAGAGAGGGTGTCAGATCCCCAGAACTGGAGTTACCAACAGTTGTTAATCATCATATGGATACTGGGAACCAAACCTGGGTCCTCTGCAAGAGGACTGAACCATCTCTCCAGCCACTGAACCATCTCTCCAGCCCCAAGACACTTTTATATTCTATATCATATTATACAAGCACATTTGTCTCTCATATTGTAAAAGGGAATCTGTAAATACATGTATATGAACACACTGCTAATGGTTTGTTTATTCTTAGTTAACCTTTGATCCAGGAGGTACCTCCAGAGGAACGTAAGACTTAGCAGGCCTTAGGAGTGTGGTAATTCTACTGCAGAGAGAGAAAGATGGTAGGAGGGGCAGTGCAAGGGACATAGGAGACACACACAAACACCATGGATCTCAGATAAGACTGACCACCTGACCAGAGCGACAAAAGTAAACCAGAATGCTTGGCTGCCTTTGTTCCCACTCACTACAAAGTTTGCTGGCTGGACATGAGAGAGGACAAATTTGGCAGATGTCTGTCCTCAGTCTTCCCAGATAGCCAGCTCTCTAAATAAAGCACAGTTTAAAGAGCCAATCCTGTCTCTGCTCATTGGCATCTGAGGTGGTGGGCAACATGAGCACTGGTATTCTGGTTCCTCAGCCTCCTAAAGGATGCATCTACTTCCACACCCTAGGGTCAAGCATGGCACATGGCTTGGTTGCAAAAGCACTCTTGCCTGGGAAGATGCGTCTAAAGGGAGTGATACTGCCAGTTGGTACAAGTGAGGATAAATGTCTAATGGTGGCCATGCTGGGAGGTACATTCTAAACCAAACTGCTGTGTGCAATGACCTCGATTGTCTACCACCAAGGTTCCTGCCAAATTCCTGAGCCTCGTTTCTTCAGTCTTAATCTTCCCACTAGTTTCCTGGGCCCTGCTCAGTCCACTCAGAACATTCTCAGTAGTGGTGATTTGTTTTCCCCTTTCAGGGTAGATTTGAATTTTCAGAGAGACAAAGGAAAATTGGAAATAAGCCATGGTGCTAATTAATACCATACATAGGGACACACATATACACACACCTGGTTTCCCTGCTTGAAAAAGACAAATAGTGTCGAAAATGTTTTGAACAATGGAAGTATTGTTAAACTGAGTGCATTTTACCATTTCTTCACCTCTTTCTTTAAAGGATGGAATTCGTCTGTTTATTCACTCTCCTTACTGTCTACCTAGCTGGTGAGCAACTGGTATAAGCCCAGGCATAAGAGAACCTTATGGTGACCCCAGGAATAGTTTATAATTAAGAAGAAAGCCATCCTGGTGGATATGTAATTTAATTACTTTAAGTCTCATAAATACAAGTCTGTTTTGCTCTGCCTAAAATTATATTCTCTACACTATGATAATAATGTTTTTTCCTGACAATTGACCTACATATATAAAACACTATTTTGAAATAGCATTTTTGTGACCATTAAAACAAGCAAATGTTTGGATTTTTTTGTTTTAGATTACTATGCATGTTTGCATTGCTTAGTCATAGCAGCTTTCTATTTGTTTCTAAAACACAGTAGTGCTAAACATATATTTTTCATTTTAGTTCCATGTAGCAAACTGGGAACTGAAGTTTTCTTCTTCCTGTGATTTTAGAGGTAAGAAATATCAGTATTATCGTGATATTTCACATACGATACAACTCATCCAATTCAGTATATAAATTAAGTGTATAATTTGATGGGCTTTAGTATGTGTGTGTGTGTGTGTGTGTGTGTGTGTGTGTGTGTGTGTATTAACATTCAACCATCACAACTGTGCTTTAAGAGGCATTAACCAAGATCTAGAGAGATGGTTCAGTGGTTAGGAGTACTTCCTGTTCTTCCAGGGGACCTGGGTTCAGTTTCCAGCACTTGCATTGGGCAGCTCATAACTGCCTGTAACTCCAGAGGATCTGTTGCCCCCTTCCCACCTCCCCAGGCATTTGCATAAAGGTGGCGTATACTCACAAACACATAACTATACATAAATAAAAATAAGACTAAATCTTTCTTTAAAAGAGGCATTAACCAAAGGATGGGGGAACAGAAGAGGCATTTACTTCTTTTAAGTGACCCTTTTAAAATATGCTTTGCCACATATATAGCTGGAGATAGCAAATTCATTCACCCTACACTGAGATAGAAAGGAAGAATGAATTTATAACTATTGGTCCAGTATTCCTAACAAATCTCTGCCCTATTCACCCTGTGTGGCAATGAGAAAGCCAGGATTTGTCAGCTAACAAATTTAAATATGCTGAATGTCTTCTTTCCTGATGATATCAAGACTAGTATTTGATTTAAAAACCAGCTAAAATGAGAAATTTTAAAATGTGTATGGCATATCTATTATCATCATTGTCATTTAAGCCTTAAGACATATTTAATAAAAATAGTCCTTTTGAACAATTAAAATACTATTTTTCACAGGATGATCGTTCTCCTTGTTCACTGATACTCATAGGCTATTGGTTCAGCTCAGTGTTCAAGTTATGATCAAATTTAGAGATTTGTTTGCCACTTTTTGCTGCAGATTTGATTCTCTCTTTATTTTTTTCTCTTTTGAAATTGAAGATTTTCTGTAGCAGGGGTTAACAAAAGTTTTCCATAAAGAACAAAATAATGAAATTTTAGGCCTCGTGGATCATAGGATCATAGTCATGATTATTCAGTTCTGCTATAGTAGTTCCCAAAAATCTTGCCACAAAGACACAATTGATAAGTGCAGTTTTCTGATCAAATATTTAAAACAGAATTTGGCCCGTGAGCTTCAGTTTTCTGACTCCAGTTTAAAATCACCAGGCACAGGCCATCAGTTCCTCCAGCTTTAGTGCATGGTCATCTAGGACTTTCATTTTTCAAAGTATGATTTTCAAAAAAGTTAAAAGCCTGACTCTGGGGGCTGAAGAGATGGCTTGGTGGTTAAGAGCACATTGACTGCTCTTGCAGAGGACTCAGGTTCAATTCCCAGCCCCTACATGGCAGCTAACAACTGTCTGTAACTCCAGCTCCAGGGGATCTGATACCATCTTCTGAGCATTGTGGGCATTGCATGACATTGGTGCACTTACATACATGCAGGCAATGCACTCATACACATAGAATAAAAATAATAAAATATTTTTAAAAGCTTACTCTGATATAAATATAAACATGTATGAAAGATTTGTTTAACTCATTAATGTAAGAACCTGTAAGTTTGCAAGTTGAGTCAAAGGCATAGAAGAGAGGAATATTTACCATCACTTAAAAAGAGATGGCCAAAACAAGAATGTCAAAACATATACAACACTTGTCAGTGTCCCACACTAGCTCTGACCTCTGGGGTTTTCTTTTCTACTGAACAGAATTTACTGAATCATGGTCAGTTTTCTGTAAGTCACCATCTACATATAAAGTTATAAATAGTCTATCAATGATATCTAAAGAGTTAAATGAGTTAACAGTCCCAGGGAATTAAATAACCTTTAGGTGAATCTCACACATTTCTCTAACATGGCTAGTTTCAATTTTGGGATATCTTTTTCTTAACGCATTTCACTCCAGTAGTACACTGTAAACAATGCCGTTTTAGTGAAAACAATGTTTCAATTATTTGAACATAAGATATGTTCTTACATTTCATCTTTCCAAAAAGGAATTCAAACTCTTTACTATTGTATTCTATGGTAAAAATCTGGCTCTCTATCCTTAAGGCTCACAGCATTTTTAAAGTAAGATGTGGCTCTAAGATGTGGCTGTGCCTGTGGGCATACACATACACAGAACTGAAGTCTAGGATGACAATATTTTCTCTAACCTTCATGGTCTTCTTATAATGTAATTTTGATATTATCTGCAATCAAAAGTCATCAAAAGTACCTTAAGTAAAGTTACATAACTTCCAAAGGTAAGATCCTGAAGAGCCATATAACGTTCCTCTGGCTTCTTGATGACAAGTAGACTTGGAAAACAGTCACCATGATGCCAGAAAGCCTAAACTAGCACCAATACAGAGACCATACAGAGAGACCTCATCACATGTTCTAGCACAGCCCACCTGGAACTTCAAATGACACTCAGGAGCAAGCTTGATGTGGTAGCTCACACCTGTAATTACTGTCAACAGAGTGAATTTTCAGACCATCATGGGCCCTGTCTCAAACAAAACAAATCAAATCAAACCAAACCAAAAGATTCTTCCAAATAATTCAAAGTCCCAGCCTAGGAATATGGCCCAGGTTATCAGTCTTCCAGATGAGGACCCAGACTTTTAGAAAAATAATCAATCATGCCTTTCATACTCCGTCCAAATTCCTAACCTGCAGAAAGCTTGAGAAATAATCATATTAACTATCATTGCTTGAAATCATGCTTTTTAAAGGTAATTTGTTAAGAGGCCCAAATGTCAGAATCTAAGCTGGTTTTGGTAAAACCAGCTCTTTATAAAATCTGTTGAATTTGTTGATTTGCCAATAACAAAGAGCAATTTTCTAGTCTAGGTGAATTTTATAGATATTATTGTGATTTTTTTTAAGTATGTTTCTTGGTTGTGTGTTTGCTGGCAGTAAGTGCATTGCCTCTGGGAGAGGCTTGCTTGCAGTTGGTGGCTGTGACCCCTGGGTTGCGATGAACTGCTCTCTTTGTAGATGTTAAGGAGCCCAGTCCAAGCCATGGCAAGGACAGTGAACTGGAAACAGTTGGACTGGCCATTACTACATTATTATTTGCAGGCCTTCTTAGGATCTGAACCCAAAATGGCAAAAAGAAAACAACATAAAGTGTCAGCCCTACTGCTGATAAAAGGAAAGCAAGAGATGTCCATTGATGAATTATGTGCTTAAATCACTCAAAGGAGGATCTTCTTATGTTTATGTGGCATCCAAAATCAACGAAGCTTAATATTTACTAGAAGCTATGAAGCAAAGTGAATGTAAGATGAATTTTCAGTTTGTATTAGTTTATGCATGGGCACTAAGTTTTCATAATAAAATGCCTCAGAGCTACAATTTTTAAAATAAAATCTCATCTATCCTGTTCTTTCTAAAATCATTTTTGTAGATAGTATCTTATGATATAGTATGTGGGGTGTTCTTCAATCCAATTTATCTCCCATCCATTGACATTAACTGTCATTACCTTTTATAACAGCAAGATGATTTGTTTCTATAATGCTCAGTATGCAAGTGTCATGCTGGAGTAATACCTTTTTTTTCTCTTCTCCTAGATCTCCAGGCAACTATTAGTCCAAAGGCTGTTTTTTTTACATCAACAATTAATTTCTTTAAAGTAGATAGAAAATTCATGCCACTTAGAAAGTTATTTGGCAACAGAGCCCACACAGATTTTTATAAAATTGCCCTAATCTCTTAAAGTTTTCTTATGCTTGTCTCACAAAACAGATCTTTATACATTCACTTTTAGTAAGTTTTTTAACTAAGTCATTATCTTAGGTTTGATGGGAAAAGTGGTTTTACATTCATATTTCATGGGTTTTTTTTAAATCTTTGATTAAATTTTGTGTAGCAATAACAAGTATAACTGCTGTGGTAGGCAGCCTCCATGACAGCCTATAGTGTCCCTCTCCTAGTATCACAACTTAATATAGTCCTCTTGCACACTGTGTAGGGTTGGCCTGTATAACCAAGAAAACATCTCAGAAATGGCCATGTGTGGCTTCCAACACTATTATAAAAGGCATTATAGCTTTTAGCTTATTATCTCTAGGATGACTCACTTTGGAATAAGCCAGATGTCATGTCATAAGGACACTCAGCCAGTTTATCGAGACTTCATGGCAAGAAACTAAGGCCTCCTGCTGATAGCCACCATGAGCTTATCAACCATGAGAGTGAGTCATTTTGGAATGACTTACACCAACTCTAGTCAAGCCCCCAGAGGCTACAGATCCAGCCAGTAACATAGTTGCAACCTCTGAGAGATTCCCCCAAATCAGAACTACCCAGATTAAGCTGACTAGAGTCCCAAACCTATAGACACTGAGGTATAATAACCAGCCCCAATGCTGTCACTAAGTTTTCAGATAACTTATTATGAAACAGAAAAGTAATGTAAGTAGCACAAACAGGTTTAGCATGGATACCCAATACAACTAGTATGAACAGACTGGAGATAAATAAAATTACCAAATTGTGTGGGCAATTAATGTAATGGCATGAAAGCACATCATCAACTGACTATGAGTCAACACCATGAAGTGGGGCATACATCTGTATAGTTCTATGGAGGATAGAGACAGCACTGGTTAACCCAACAACTCTGTAACTGACAGGTCATTGAAAATATGTCAACACATCAGCATATCTTTAGGATGACTGAGTTTTTGTGTGCCAGTTATCAGTTTATTTGCACTCAGTTCCAAATTACCCCTTCTGTGCACTTTCTGTGATGATGGATGGAATTCCTTTAAGTGTTTTTCTTTTGTGATAATTTATGATAGTAAGACCGCAGGAGAAGCTGACAGAAGAGCACTACAAAAAGGACTCTCCTGCTGTGTCTAATTACACAATGGTAAGGGGGCGAGGACTCTGGCGGTGTTCAACCCAGCCATTGGTCCAAAAAGTCAAGTTTCTTGACCACCTCACAGCCTAGGCCAGACCTGCTGACCACCTTCCCACCTTTTTCCCACCTGGATGTTGCACAGTCCAGGCCTCTTGTCTACTCTTGGAACCCCAGACTCTGTCTTCATACCCTTGCCCAGCTATTGGCTGTGGCTAACCTGCCAACTACCAGTCCCCACAGGGTTGGTCGGTAACAGCATTTCTACTCCCCCTGCAGATACCCCACCCCCCCACCAGCCACCAACTTCAACTCACATGTGCCCCACCTGCATGTACTCCAGAGAGTTCTTCCTGCTCACCAGTCAGCTGTAGACTAGCTCTAGTGTAGCTAAGCCAGGGAACTCCTCCACCCTCTAGTAACCTGGTGCCTCACATCCTTCACTGAGGTCTGAACCCAGCTTCACGGAGAAACCCTCCTTCATATATTCCTTTCCTAGAGTTTCCTCAGTCTTATGCTACCATAAAGCATTTTCTTACCTCTTACGGTGACTCTTTTATCACCATTTAAATATTCTGCATATTAAAATTTTTCTGTTCGAATCATCATGTGAGTTCTACCTTCTGATTAAATCTAGACCAAATACACTGGTGTTTCAGTACTGATTCATTAATTCCTCTCCTCCAAAAGATGGTGTCCAGGCACATGAAATAGATTGCCCTAGTCTCTTTGGAAGAAGACACTTTGAGAAAAACAGGACTGAGATTAAAGAGATGTTCTCTGGATCACCCTTGCATTAGATGGCAGGTAAGCAGGTTGGTCTGCTGTCTGAACTAGACATAATATATAAACTTGTCACACTTGGATTGTGGTAGAATCTGGGGCAGGCATTCCTAAGAAATGAGTTCTTAACCTCTGTACTTCAAAGCTCCTCACTCTAGTCTCTGCCCTTATTGGGTCTTTTTATAATCCACCAGACCGCCCAGCATCTCAGAGATTATAGGAAAAGTCTGGGTAGTACAGCCTCAGTCCCAGCCCTGACTTTCTCCAGTCATTGGTTGCTTTTCCCTACATGGATCACAGCCCAGTACTGAAGGAGGAGGTTGATCTGGAACTCGGGCCCTTGGCTTCTCTATGCCAGGGTACAGAATGGACCACTAGCTCAATCGCTCCATGTTTCCTGATGTATCTACACTGTCCCCATTTGAAATATCAAGAACTGTATAGAAAAAGCAAACCCCTTATTCCATGAGACTAAAAAGGATCTCTGCTTGTTCTAATCTAACTCATTCTTCCCAGAGGGAACAAAGCCTCTACACTCCAAAATAAATTTTCTAAGAAAAAGAAAGAAAGAAAGAAAGAAAGAAAGAAAGAAAGAAAGAAAGAAAGAAGGGAGGGAG
>NW_008331125.1:5142911-5149287 GCF_000622305.1 Nannospalax galili | reverse complement strand
ATCTCAACAAAAACAATAGATGTATAGATAGATGGTAGATAGATGATAGATATAGATAGATAGACAGATAGATGATAGAAAGAAGGAAGGAGGGAAGAGAAAGAAAGAAAGAAAGAAAGAAAGAAAGAAAGAAAGGAGGGAGGGGGAGGGAAAAGAAGAGAAAGGAGGGAGGGAGGGAAGGAGGGAAGAGAAAGAAAGAAAGAAAGAAAGAAAGAAAGAAAGAAAGAAAGAAAGGAAAGAAAGAAGGAAAGAAGGGAGGGAGGGGGAGGGAAAAGAAGAGAAAGGAGGGAGGGAAGGAGGGAAGAGAAAGAAAGAAAGAAAGAAAGAAGGAAAGAAAGAAAGAAAGAAAGAAAGAAAGAAAGAAAGAAAGAAAGAAAGAAAGAAGGCTTTGAGACAGAGTTTTATGTAGCCCAGGCTGGTGTCAAACTTTCTATGGAGGCCAGACTGATGTTTTTTTTCCTTTACTAAGTTCTGAGATTTACAGAAATTAAGAGAAACCTCCTTTTGATGAAGTTGAGCTTCCTACACTATCTGCACTATTTAAAACAGCCTAGGGTAGCAAAAAGTTGAAAATGGATTCTTTCTTTTCATGCTAGTTATAAAAGTCCTAAATCTGCTTCTAGTTCCATAACTTCCCCTCCTCCTACCACTGCTATACAAAAGATGTCTTGGCCAGACCAGGTATAAAATCATGTACAAAGGACTTCAGGAGAAGAAAGAATGTATTTCAAAAGCATTTACCTTCCACTAAATACTGTACCTCCACTAATAAAAGAGAATGAATGAATGAATGAATGAATGAATGAATGAGTGAATGAATAATCTAGAAGATAACCTTACATAGAATACATTGGGATAGAAAAGATGCAAGCTCAGAGAATACCCTGGGATGCTTACTCCACAAAACATACAAAGTCATTATAACCACCTTCCATTATCTGTCTTTAGAAAATAAAAATAAAATGCTGCAGTTTATGAAATCTAGGCCACCATTAACTTCTGCTCCATGAAAAAAGAAAAAGGAAAGAAAAAATGCCAACCATAAAACTCTTATACGTTAACTGAATTATGTATCTTAGTTTTAGAAATACTGCAGTATGGACTTTAAAAGGCACATCTTAGAAAAAGTGAGATATGGAAGTAGAGATGGTTGAATCCGGAAAACAAAAATTAACCGCTTCAAATTATCCTGGAATGTGGTTTACCTGGTGGTAGAGGGTTTGCCTAACATGTACAAAGCCTGCGTTCAATCTCCAGCACGGAATAAACCTGGCACGGTGGCATACACGTGGACTCTCCACACTCACGAGACAGAGGCAGGAGGATCGAGAAGGAATTCAAAGTCATCTTTGACAACATAGTGAGTCTGAGGCCAAACTGGGTCACAAAACACCAATCAATCAACCAACCAACCAATCAATCAGCCCCAAGATTTAAATTAGTTGGAGTTACAGAAAAAAAAAAAAGCTACAAAAGTGAAAATATTGTAACAAGAGCTTCTGACATAATTTTTAAGAATTTTTTTCAGCATTTCTAACTTCCAGAATTTACTGTCGAAAAATGTCAGACAGATGTAGGGTTTTTAAGCAAGTGTGTAAGTGCTCCCAAAATGTCACAGTAGTCAAGAGGGGCATAAAGAAATGAAAAGGCAGACACAACTGGAACCGTGGAAATGTCAGTGGTATCTGCAAAGACTGTGAAGTAAGGCAAATGGTCAGTACTGGTAAAGTGCAGTGCCGAGTCCTGTGGCAGACGACTGCATCCAAGAGCCCTTAGAAGCACGGAGTGCTGCTGAAAGTGTCTTCTGAGAAATTTTCTGCAGACTCTAAAGAATGTGATGATCTCTAGGCCCAGTTTATTTTTACCTAAAGAATGGCAATACAAGACCTGCCTAGTAAAGCCCCCCTACCATCTACAAATTGATGACACACATAGTCAGAGAAAAATTCACACATTTAAAGGATATAAATGAAGCATGAATATGAATTCTAAAACTATCATTATATAGACTCTGGTAAAATAAACTGGGGAATCAGGAAGCAATAGCATCGAAGAATGATGTGAGCAGCTTAGAATTCAGTCCCCTGCTTTACGTACCAGGAGTTGTATACATTTATGAAGTTGGACTTCTACTCACAAAAATATTCAGCATTGTAATTTACCCAGATGTGGTATATAGGTACCTGTAAGCTGTCAGAAGGCTGAGACAGAAGGATCATGGTAAGTTCAAGGTCAGCCTCCGCTACAAAACAAACCGCAAGGCCTCAAGGCAGCCTGAGCTATAGTGTGAGACCCTGTCTCAGAATTTGAAACACTTCAGAGATGCTTAAAATTGTAATTTTATATTGAGTCACTTAAGAAAATATACACGGGGCCAGAGAGATGGCTCAATGGTTAAGATGGTTAAGAGCACTGGTTACTCTTGCAGAGAATCTTGGTTTGTTTCCTAGAACCTACATGATAGCTAACAACCATCCATAACTCCAGTTCTGGGGATCTAACTTTCTTCTGGCCTCTGGGGAAATTAAATGCAAGGGTGCACTTACATACATGTGGGCAAAACACTCATACACATTAAAATAAAAATGAATTCATTAAACAAAAAGAATACACACACACACACACACACACACACACACAAACACACCACCTTGGTCCTTCAATGATTAAAACTTGAAAGCAAGCACCAAGATATGAGTCATTCAATCTAACGGGGCAACTTGAAGCTCTGTGTCAACTCTAACACCCAGCTTTCCTAGTTCTCAAAATTAATAAGAACATTAATAATGATATAAAAGGAGTATGTTTTATATAAATGGAATTTAACACAAATGGCAAAAGACCATTTATTGTGATTGATGTAGTCATTGAATTCAAAAAACAAATTACTGAAGACAGAGTGAAAAGGAAATGTCTCTCTATAAGGAAAGGCCAGGCTTCCTGCAGTAATAGATTAACCACATGGAAATTTAAAAAGAGCTAAAGGAACACTGAGTTCACATGTGGAGAAAATATTAAAAGCATTCACTTCAGGCAACAAGCTAAAGCAATGCATTTGCAGAGTCAGTTCTAACGTTCATTAAGTGTTATGAAATGGAACAGTACAGACCCAGGGGCATGGGGCATCAGGCTGTTGTTAAAAAAAAAAGTAGAAACTAACAATAAAAGGATCTCTTTTGAAATAAAACATGCGGAAGTTTCAACATAGCAATTCAGCAATGCACTGGAACCACTGTAAGCTCACGGGTACAAATGGACATAGGCATGACTTGTGAAAATGTGGAGAAGGTAACATGATGTCAAAGCATCTGAAAAAGGATCCAAAGTTCCAAGGAACATTAGCTTCCGAAAGGACTGGGCTGGGATGTGCAGAAAAGAGTAGTTGCTTTGAAGATGCTAGTCGAGAACTCTCAAAACAACTTCACTTAAAAATAATTTGCTTGGAGTTTGGAGAGATGGCTCATTCAACCAAGGTTCAAATCCCAGCACCCACAAGCAGCTAACAACCATCCTTAACTCCAGTTCCAGGGGATCTGGCGCCCTCTTCTGACCTCCACAGGTATTGCATGACACGCGTGCACTCACATATGTGCAGGCAATACACTCATACACATAAAATAAATATGATAATAATTTGTTTTCTGTCCTGCCACAATTCACAAAGTCCCTTATCACTCATTCCTTTCAGACTTTAAAGTGTTAGTATTATAATGTGGAATAACAAATCATTTCTAGTGGTCACAAGAGCATGTTCCCTCAGAGGATGCCATCATGTGCAACATTACTACGCCAACATTATAATTACTTAAACAAAAAGCTGACTCTTAAATTGAGTTTTTAAGACTGGACCCAAACTTGGAGGACACTTGTTCCCCCAAATGTCTCTTGGAATTGACTCTCTCCTGGAACTGTGCTGAGGGAACTGTGTTGTTGGAATTCTGTTTCTGGAACTGTGACTTCAGTCCAGCCTCACTCATGATTTTCTTCAAAATGGTTTCTCCAGCTTCAATTGGAGAAGTACAAGGTTGGCTTCACCCTTAACAGATCATTCTGCCTTTTCATCCCTAGTTCTAGACTATCTCATTCACCCAAGGTCATGCATCCTTCCCAATCTTCATTGTATGCCATGAAAATGGGTGCACAGCCCTTCAGTGCTTTGATGTGTTCATTCTCAGGAATATTCACATTCATTCACTATCCTTTTGGCTGGAGTATCAAATTGAGGTTGCCTAGGAAATTTAATCAGACACCCAGGTCATGAAACCCAAGAGCACATGGTCGGTGAGTTTGCAAATGTTAATTAAAAGTCATTAGTCCTTCTGGTAAATCTAGTCAGAGTATTGAGGCTCTAGTGGGAGAGGAAGGAGTTTGTATTCATGCTCAGATGCTGAGGAGCTCAGAAGGTGGGCGACTGTGACCAGTGATAGTCATGTATATAGAGATTAGAAATGCATGTGAAAACGTCTCAATGTCAATTGCCTTGGAATGAATTTTTCTGTATGAAACTGTGTGTTCTGACAACGAAGTGGAGATCTTTTTTAAACGTTGGAACCTCATTTAATTTTATGTCTTATAGAGTTTATAATGAGTTAAAGATTATATAAGCATAATAATTCATCTGTAAACCTAAAAATGTACAGCCAATTTTGAAAGAGATGTACCCTAGCTCAGAAAAATGTTATTGAATAGGTTAAAAAAAAAAAAGTCATTAGTCCAGATTCTGTCCATTTTATAAAAGTCATCCCTACAATCATATCCCTTTCCTTGCTGGTGGACATAATCCCCAGAGGTCAGCTTGGATGCTAGCACCTCAGTGCCTCCTATATCCCTCCAACATCCCTGCCTCTCTCTCTCCCTTGTACTCTATGACACTGATTTCATTAACAGTACTTACATAGAGACATGTTTACTTTCCTCCCTGGGCTGAGACACCTGTAGAGCTGGAGCCACCTTTCAGCCTTTGGGCTAGCACATTAGTCTGCAGAACAAGCTGAATAAGTGAAAAAGCTCTGAAGATATGGAGAGGTGCGTGGCCTTTATGAAGAATTGTTCTGCAGCCTAAGTAACTTTTGTTGAAGGTGTCAGTCTCACAGCAGTGAACCTGAAATGAAAGGACAACACCATGCAGACGGTGGATTGATTCACCATCTCCTGCAAGTATCTCAGACAAAAGTGATGCTCAAGAAGCACATGAGCACAAGTGAGGAGGCAGGGAAGTCAAGAGACAGGGACAGCAATAAGGAAGGGTGGCGCCGCCTCTGACCCCGTCACTTGGGAGGCAGATTGAGGTCAGCCTGGTCTACATAGTTCCAGGCCAGATGGAGCTACAGGGAGATCTTATCTCAAAAAACCAAAAGAAAGAGAGGGACGGAGGGAGGGAGGGAGGGAGGGAGGGAGAGAGGGAGAGTATGGACATTTAAAACAATATTAATTCTTCCCATCCATGAACATGTGAGGCCTTTCCACTTCTTAGTGTGTTCAATTTCTCTCTTCAGTTTTTCATGATTTTCACTGTAGATGTCTTTCACAACGTTATTCCTGAATTGTGTGTGTGTGTGTGTGTGTGTGTGTGTGTGTGTGTGTGTGTTTCTGGGTCTGTATGGTATACTGTAAGTGGAATTACCTTCTTGATTTCTTTCTCAGCAAATTCATTATCAGTGTATTGAAGTCGCTATTGACTGTTCATGCTGATTTTGTATCCTGATACATTACTGAATTTGTTAGTTCTAAATGTCTTTTGGTGGGTTTTCTATATATAAAATTATATCATCTGCAAACAAGAAGAACCTGACTTTTTCTTTTCCCATTTGTATGAATTTCATCTCTGACTCTTGGCTAATTTCTATACTAAAATTTCTAATACTATGTATCAATATATTGGAACTGGACATCTTTATCTTGTTTCTGAGGAAATACTACTCAAAGCAATCCACATAGTGTTATCTCCATCAACACACCAATGACATTTTGTTCATAGATTAGAAAAAAAAGCAATCCTAAAATTCATATAGAAGCACAAAAGACCCTGAATAGTCAAAGCAATGAGGAAAAAGAAAAAGAAAACTACAGTTATGGCAATAGTGATTTCAAGAAAATTAAAGAACCAAAGCAATAAAAACAGCATCCAGACCAATGGACTGGAATAGAGGACCCAGAAATAAAGACACATATCTAGAGCCAACTGATTCTCCACAAAGGCAATAAAACATACATTGGAAAATGGCCTCTTCTACAACAATGCAGAAAAACTTGATATCCACGTGAAGATGATGGAAATGACTCTCACCCTATACAAAAATCAATCCCAAGAAAGGAGACCAGTGGGAAGGGGAAGAGGGGACAAAAGAAGGTGATGGGAGAGGACCCAAATATGTTT
>NW_008331125.1:5132455-5142792 GCF_000622305.1 Nannospalax galili | reverse complement strand
GGGGCTTAGTTAGGGCAGGGGACCCCCCCCAGCTGAGGGGCTCTCCCTTCCTCTTGCTGGGGTCCGGGGTTGTTAGGGCTTCTTACTCCTTGGAGGCCATGTGGACCATGAGGTCCACCACCCTGTTGCTGTAGCCAAATTCGTTGTCATACCAGGAAATGAGCTTGACAAAGTGGTCGTTGAGGGCAATGCCAGCTCCAGCATCAAAAGTAGAAGAGTGGGTATCACTGTTGAAGTCGCAGGAGACGACCTGGTCCTCAGTATAGCCCAGGATGCCCTTTAGGGGGCCCTCGGATGCCTGCTTCACCACCTTCTTGATGTCATCATACTTAGCAGCTTTCTCCAGGCGGCAGGTCAGATCCACGACAGACACATTGGGTGTAGGAACACGGAAGGCCATGCCAGTGAGTTTCCCATTCAGTTCTGGGATGACCTTGCCCACAGCCTTGGCAGCCCCAGTGGATGCAGGGATGATGTTCTGGGCAGCCCCACGTCCATCACGCCATAGTTTCCCAGAGGGGCCGTCCACAGTCTTCTGGGTAGCTGTGATGGCATGAACTGTGGTCATGAGTCCCTCAACAATGCCGAAGTTGTCATGGATAACCTTGGCCAGGGGGGCTAAGCAGTTGGTGGTGCTGGAGGCGTTGCTGACAATCTTGAGGGAGTTGTCATATTTCTTGGTTCACACCCATCACAAACATGGGGGCATCAGCAGAAGGGGCAGAGATGATGACCCTTTTGGCTCCACCCTTCAAGTGGGCCCCAGCCTTCTCCATGGTAGTGAAGACCCCAGTAGACTCCACAACATACTCAGCACCAGCATCACCCCATTTGATATTGGCGGGATCTCGCTCCTGGAAGATGGAGATGGCCTTCCCATTGATGACAAGTTTCCCATTCTCAGCCTTAACTGTACCATTGAACTTGCCATGGGTGGAATCATACTGGAACATGTAGACCATGTAGTTGAGGTCAATGAAAGGGTCATTGATTGCAACAATATCCACTTTGCCAGAGGTGAAGGCAGCCCTGGTAACCACGCGCCCGATACGGCCAAATCTGTTCGCTCCGACCTTCACCATGGTGTCTCAGGGACTAGGCTGGCACTGCCCTAGAAGATGCGGCTGTCTCTAGAACAGGGAGGAGCAGAGAGCCATAAATCCACTATTTTATAAAATTAATGTATGTTCATTTGAAAGAGAAAAAAAATATCTCAAAATGAATCAAAAGTCCTAAAGCAAGATCTGAACATTCTGAAACTACTAGAGGAAAACATATCTAGATACTGGGATAAAGGCAATAAGTTCCTGCATGGGACTCCAGAAGCACAGGAAACCAAAGTGAGAATTTACAAGTGGGAATGCAGCAAGTAAAAAATCTGTACAAGCAAAAGAAATAGTCAACAAAACGTACAGAATGGGGGTAAATCTTGCTGGTTATTTATCTGGCAGAGGATTAATAAGAATATATAAAAAAACCTTAAAAAGTAAACAAGAAAAATAAATAATCCATTTTTAATGGGAAAATGGTCTATAAAGACCATTTCATAATGGTCTTAAAAGAAAAAATATAAATGGTCAATAAGCATTGAAAAAACAATATCATGAGGCATCAAGAAAACAGAAACCATAACTACAGTAAGATTCCATTCAACCCCAGACAGAATGGTTATTATCAAACAAACAAAAATAACAAATAGGATGTGGAGAAAAAAGAACACATACACTTTTGGTGGGAGTGTAAATTCATGAGGCCACTATGAAAATTAGTAGAGAGGTTCCTTTAAAGCCTAAAAATAAAACTACCATATGATCCAGCTATCCCATTCCTGGGCTGTCAACCAAAGGAAATGATGTGAGCACATGGGAAACCTGCACACCCATGTGCACTGAGTGCTGCTGACAAAAGCCAGATATGGAATCAGACCATGTGCCTGTCAACAAATGAGTGAGCTTTTTAAGTTTATGTGTTATTATTTATGCATCACAATGGTGTATTATTCAGTGACAAAGATGAATGAAATCCTGTCATTTCCAGGAAAGGGGTGGAAATGGAAGTCATCATGTTAAATAAAATAAATACAAAAAACAAATATCACATGTTTTCTCACACATGTGTAAACTAAAATTAAGGGATGGAAAGAATGAGAAAGAGGAGAAGAAAGAGGGAGGGGAATGGAAAGGAGAGAGAAGGGGAAAGAGGAAAGAGAAAGAAATCTGAAATGAAAAGGATTATTAGGGACTGGGGGGGTGTGGAGTGGGGGAGGGTGGAAGAAAAGTGATAAACATGATAAACAGCACAAACATGTGACAATGCCAGTCAATCCCATCAACTTGTACAGTTCATGAGCTAATAATTTTAATAAAAATAAATTCACTTAGCAGAGACAAGAAGGAAAGAGAGAAACAGAGGAAAGGATGTAGGGAAGAAGGAAGTGGGGGAGGGAGGGAAAAGAAGGGACATGGGTGAGGAAAAATAACCCACTCTTATAAGATTCTCTCAGACCAAGCTCACAGACCTTGTCAGTGAAAGGATTTAGTGTGGTGATGGGGCAGGGCTTGGATCACTAGTGAAAAGACTAGAGTTCAAGTTTGGAATTTTGTAAGTGGGTATCTCTTCGAGCCTTGGTTTTCTCATCTGCATGGCCAGTCTACTTCTGCATGAAGCATTCAGCTTTTTGTTTCATCAAGCAATGTTGTGTGGACATACACTTCTTTCTTCCAGTGAGCCATTCACTCTCAGCAACTTCTAATATTTTCCTGTTCCTGGAAACACTGGAATTTGTAACCACCAAATTCCAATCGATCCACTTCACTAAGGTAAAAACCAAATCCTGGAGGTGTGATTCATACAAGGTAATTTCCCCAGCAGTGCAACAAACTGAAATCCAAATTCCCTGTTCTAACCAATGTGAGCACTACAAATTCCACTGTGGAGGGCCATGAATAATGGGACCAGGGTGTCCTTGTGAGGCTGTCTCTGTATATCATCACACTCTTCATTGCAATTCTGTAGAGTGAGGGTAAATGGAAAGCTTCCTTCAGCTCTTCTGTGGCAGGTCCACAGTTCCTAACACACTGTTCCTTCCACTATATCATCTACCACTGTCCCACTAAATTTTTGCCTTGCCGCTCTCTGTTTTTTCAGGGTCTCTTGCACAGGGGGATATCGGACAAACTACATAACATTTTTATCTGAATTTTTCATTTTATATCTTGGGGGAGGGGGATGGAGAAACAAAGAAATGAACACCCGACACCTGCACCCAGTTCTGCACGGCTCGACCCGCCATTCCAGATCATTTCCACACCCACCTATAGTCTCTGTTAACTTCCATCCATGCAACTTGGGCCCACAGTCTCACGCCAGGTCAGTAAACGCCCCCTCTTGCATCCACGTGGGTGAGACGCTAGGGCCATCTTTCTCTCCACTCCTGCCGCCCCATACTGTTCCTGGCTTCTGTCCCAAAATGGCACCCAGAAGCCCCTCCCTCCGTGGCTAACTCTCCACAGTCAATTCTCCACAGCAGGTCCTGCCCCTTGGAGGAAACAGGCGCCTGGGACACTCCACCCCTTTCCTCTGCTCTTACTATCTTTCCACCAATCTTCCACTATGGTCCCTGAGCCTTGGAGGAGGTGACAGATGTAAGGCTATCTCTCTTGTATTATGGTGAGATAATGACTTCTTGGGCCTCCCCATTATTTGTCTTTAAGTCATGGCCATTGATCTATCTCAGCAGTGTTTCTTTTACTATAAAGACAAATAGAAGGAAGTAGACACATCTAAACAAACACGAATGTAAATACAAATGCCTAGAAGATATCTCAGTAGGAGTACTATATTCATTAAACAATATACTTGTACCTGCTAGGGCCTGTAGCCTTTCTTGACACAAGGCATTGGCCTGGTCTACAGCACCAGATGTGTGCTCCACCCCTAGGAGAAGGTCTTATCCAATTAGAAATTTATCAGTTGTACCTATGTTGTTTGAGCCATTATTGCACTTGCAGGCATTGCTTGGCATGTCCATAGTGTGCAGCATGCGGGGTCCATTGTTGAGTAGAATCATAGGGGATCCTTTCTTCCCCAACCATCTGCATAGCACCTTCTGGCACTATGAACATCATCCATCCAGTGGCATGGAGGTTTTGGGCTTAGTCTCAGCTCCATCTCTTCTTTTCCTCCCAAACTCACAACATGCAGTGTCTTTACCAACATTTTCAGTGTATAACTGACATTAGTGGCAATCGCCTTGGTGAATTTGAGGACCCTAGGATCTGTCTCTGACCAACAGCTCATGGGGGGCAACCCACCCCTGGTACTGTAAATTTTCTTAATATTGTATAGTTTGGGAGTCTCTGTCTTCATCTTGCCCAACCATAAAACTCCCAAGAATCTTACAGCTATAGCTGGCCAATGCTTCTTCAGGTATCTTTCAAATGGGTTTCACATCTGTAAAACACTCAAAGGAAGGTTAACATTATATATTAAGTCAATCATAGACAAGTAAGTTATCACACAGCATGGAAAAGTTTTGTCCATTCATATTAACTGTTTTCTCCATAGATCCTTGTAAGGTACCATACCATGGTTATGAGGCATTAATTTGGTTAGCTCTTTACCATCTTCAGTTATCCCTTTGGTGTCATTTTGCACTTGGGTGATTTTACATTAAGTCTCTTTGTATTCTTTTATTCTTGATACACTTACAGGTGTTGGCTCCAGTTGCCTGGCCCTGCACTGGGCTAAGGAGGCAGGGGTTTTCTCCTGTCCCCACTGCACTTGTTGGTGCCCTGGGTCAGGCAGGCCCTGGGTCTGCCTCCTGACTGTAGCCATATCTGTCATCTCCTCACTGCCCACACCTGGTTTCTGGGTAAGACGTTGGTGAGAAAAACTGCTTCCACCCCTAGTATAGCCTTTATCAGAAGAGAAATGCATCTTATTTAATCCTTGGGGATTCTTAACCACCCCAGGACAGTTTTTATCCTTTGAATGTCTTTTGTAAATTGTTCTCCTGGTTTTAAAACCTTCCAGAAATGCCTTAATACTGAATTTGGTTTTCTATCAATTTTTTCTCTGGGAATTTGGGCTTGATATAAGTCTTGCCACATATGTCTTCAAGTAACCCAAGTGGGCCATTTCTTCTGTCTGGTCTTTTTCATATCTTTTACATGATATTCTGTTATTCTACAGACACGTTTTACATGCTGCTCAGAATCATTTAGATTTGCCAAAGCCTCTCTCACTTTACAAAGATCCTGTCCCATTAAAGGGCTTAGTAAAACCATTAAAGCCCCATGCCATTCTCAAGGTCCTAGTTGAATTAAGCTTTCCTTTATATCTCTGGTGAACAGTCTCATCTGGCCCAGTGAACTGGACATCATATATTGCTTTTCTCATACCTAGTTCTCTCAGTAATGCCTGCCCTTCTTTATAGTCCTCTAGCCCCTGCTAATCACATTAGTCTCCCTTGGTGACAACCATGTATCTTCAATGCCTTCAACCAGCCACTCCATTAAGGACTGCTCCCCCACTGCATTGACCTAGGTTGAACAGCCTACATCGCAAGGATGGATGGGTGGTTATATAACTCAGCTGTGAAGCTTCTGAAGGACTTAGACTGAGGTCACTTACTCCCATGTCCCATACTCTCACAAGCCTCATGGCTAGGGGCTCTCTGATTGCTTGCTTGTAAGTTTTTCCTAGTTTCAACAATTCCAGCATGGAGTATTTCCTAGTTATAGCACTGTTAGCTTTTTTCTTTTTCTTTTTTTTTTTTTTCCTTTTGTATCAATGGTTGAATCTGAGGGGCAGCTTTAGGTACTTTTATTTTTAGGTCATCTTTTTTAGTATTGTGTGTCTTTTCCTCTGAGTGCTTCGACCGTACACAAATTAAAGTATCCCATTTTTTTCTCTCTCTCAAGTTCTGCAACTGCATCTGCTGGGACCTCCCTAGCCTTTTCAGCTTCCCCTGCCTGGGGCACATCTTTTATTATGCAAAGTGCCCATGGCCCCTCTCTGGGCACTCCATTTGTGCCCAGAGTCAGTAAAAGATTTTCTAGCCTCTGGACAACCTTTAACAAATCTTCACATACCCACAACATACCCCCACATTTACAAGACAACTGTGGCCCACACTTCTGCATGGCTGGCCCCTTTTTAGTTACATATTTTATAATCCATTGTAAAAACCACATCAGCACTGCCATCATCTCTCTAGCTTTTTCCAAACTTCCATGGTTTGTCGTTTTTAGCACCTTCCTCCTGCTGACTTGCACCAATTTCGTCCCACTAAATTTTCATCTTCCTGCTGTTTTTTTAGGGTCTCTTGCTTAGGGTGCTATCGAACAAAACACATAACATTTTTATCTGAATTTTTCATTTTATATCTTGGGTCAGGGGAAATGAAGAAACACAAAGAAACGAACACCCGACACCTGGCACCCAGTTCTGCGCAGCTCAGCCTGCCATTCCAGATCGCTTCCACGCCCACCCACAATCTCCATTAACTTTCACTCAAGCATCTTCGGCTGGCAGTCTTGCCCCAGGTTTGTAAATGCTCCCTCTTGCATCCATGCAGGTGAGACGCCAGGGCCTTCTTTGTCTCCATGCCCTCCACCCTGTGCCGTTCCTGGCTTCCATCCCAAGGTGGTGCCCAGAAGCCCCTCCCTCCATGGCTAACTCTCCCCAGACAATTCTCCACAGCAGGCCCTACCCCTTGGAGGAAACAGGCCCCTGAGACACAACCACTAATAAAGTTGCTTATCATCCTGGTGACCTCAAGGATAGATTCTGAGTTATGCTTGCTTGACTGGTTATTGTATGTTAGCACCAGCAATTCCAAAGGAATTATGCATAGGAATATGCTGTCCCGGATGGCCATCTCTGCATTTAATATAACATTCTTGGTTGAGTGCAAAACATAGTTTTGTTGGAAGACTAAAACAAGATTTATCACAGTGAAAGACAGCAAGCATGGCTAATCTCAGGTTACAGAGAAAATAGCTAAAGCAAGGGTCTGACTTATGCATAATTACACTTCCTTTGAGTTTTTCTGCTCAAATTAAATGTACAGATAAAAATTTTCACTTTAAAATTCAGTAATCAGATATTTATTCCAAATTATTTGCTGCTGCTACATTTAGGTGATTATTTTCTTCTATCTTTTATTACCCAATTTTAATATTTAAAAAATGTATTTTGGTTAATATAAAGATGATAGTTTTTTTAAGTATTTTCCCATATCAATGATTTCCTGAAATATACTTAGTTTTCAAAGAAAATCATTCCTCTTTCCCATATGGTACAATAATGACCAACACTAGACTAACTTCTACCAGGAAATCTGTCCTTGCTAGATGAATCATGATTTGTAAAAGGCCAAATGTGCTAAATTAGACACCTTCTAGAGACTTACTAGGCTATCAAATTCATTACTCTGTGAAAAAGCAAAAATGAGGGACTTTCTGAAACCAGAAAATGTGTCTAATTATATTTGGCCTATAATGGTGTCTACTTATATCTGGCATTTTGATTAGTAAAAAGTAGGAAGAAATCTCAAAAGATTATTAAGAGAGGGTACACTGAGACAGTTTAATCCAATCAAATTTGGCCATTCTGTGTATTTTACTAACAGTGGTATTAAATTTTCTTTCTAAGAACAAAAACTCTTCTAAAAGATTGGCCAACAACTAAGGATGCTGAAGCATGAAGATCACTGGAGCCCACGAGCTGAAGTCCACACCAGCCTGGGCAACATCATAAGATATTGTCTTTAGAAGAAATTTTTATACAAACAAAAACCTAGGTTTAATTCTTAAAACTGTGTGGCTGAACTCCCCAGCCAAAAGACATAAGCTAAGTGAATGGATTAAGAAACAAAATCCTCTCTCCAGCCTCTCTCCGGGACTGACTGAGTGCCTTCTCTGGGCCCCAGGGGCACTGCTTCTGGGCCTGGCCTGGCCCTCACCTCCCTCTGCTTCCCTGGGCCTGAAAGACCCACACCAGGCCTCTCTCCTACCTTCAGGCCTCTCTTGGGTAAGTCCATCCGCCCTCAACGCCTTGACACCCCCAGCCTCATTCACCCTCCCATCTCTGCCAGCATTCTCTCCTCCGAGTTTGGGCCCTGCTCCATTCCTTGTCTTGGGGTCCCAGACACCTGGGGAACCAATACTGCTTCCTGATCCTTTTTATCCAGACTAACAGAGTGCCTTCTCTGGGCCCTAGGAGCACTGCTTCTGGGCCGGGCCCCACCCTCACCTCCCTCTGTTTCCCTGGGCCTGTACCACCTGCCAGCTTCTTTCTGGGACACAGGGGATGACCTTTCCTCTTCCTGATCCTTTGCATCCAGACCAACCCAACTCCTCAGTCCAGTCCCCAGGAGGCCAAGGGGCCTCTTCCCACCTCATCTGCCTTTGCATCTCTGAGTGACAAGGCCACCAGCTGCCCTAGACCAGCATGTTTCCTGGGGCAGGCTCCCAGGCCAGTCCAACCCCCAAATTCCTGAGGCCAAAATCATTCCTGGAGGGATCCACACCTTAGAAGAAAGCCTGAAAACATCTGACCCTCACCTGAATTGAGCCTCTGTGGGAAATCCTGAAAATAAAAACAATCCAGCCACCCCAATATAAAATCAAAAGAGAGACCGGGAAGCTTAGACAAACCAGCTTTTCATGCCCAAAAATTAAACCACAAAGACTCATAAAGTTCACAAAAAGAAGTAGACCTAAGCTTAAAGGCCTGAGTCTCACACAAGAATCAGAAACTACAAAAGAAATTCACATGTCAAAATCACAGAGAAAAAATATTAACATGAAAAACCAAAATAACATATCCCCACCAAATACCAATAGTCCTCTAGAGAAGTACAATGAGAACCCGCTAGAGATAATGCAGGACATGGAACTCAAAAGAACAATTATAAACATGATAAAAGAATTCAGTGAATTTAAAGAACACACAAAGAAATCAAAGAACTGAAGGAAGATAGGGATAAACTTCTGAATGAATTCAGAAAAGAGCTAGAAATATTGAAGAATGCTCAGGCTGAAATGAAGAAGGAAGTGAAACAGTAAGCCAATTAGAAACGACAGGAGAAAGCCTCCACAATAGGGTGAATGAAATGGAAAACAGAGTATCAAGACTTGAAGAAAAAGTGGACAAACTAGACCACTCAAGAAAAGATTATGAAAAATTTAAGAAATCAAAAAAAAGGAATATGCAGGAATTGTGTGACACCATAAAAAGACCAAACTTATGAATCATAGGCATACAGGAAGGAGAAGAATCCCAAGCTAATGGCATGGACCAGATCTTCAACAGAATCGTGGAGACAATTTCCCAAAATTAAAGAAAGATATGCTCATACAAATACAAGAAGCATATAGAACACCAGACAGGACTAGAAAAGAAACTCTCAACGGCACAGCATAGTAAAAACACTACACATACAAAACAAAGAGACAATTCTGAAAGCTGCAAAAGAGAAACAACAAGTCACATATAAAGGAAAACCCATCAGGATTACAACTGACTTTTCAGTGCAAACTATGAAAGCCAGAAGAGCCTGGACCAAAGTATTCCCAGTTTTAAATGACCACAGAGGCCAACCCAGACTTCTATAACCAGCCAAAATCTCTATTACAGTCAAAGAGAAAAGAAAAATCTTCCATGAATAAATAGGCTGAAGGAATTCATGTCCACAAAACCAGCCCTTCAGAGACTTCTGGAAACAATACAAAGAGCTGAAGAAAGGAATGACTATACCCAAGGAGTTGCGGAAAGAAATTCAATGAAGATATAACTGTAGAAAGGTGCAGCTACATCACGAATGTAAATGGAAATAAAAATGACAGGATTCAATACTCATCTTTCATTAATAACTTTAAATATTCATGGACTGAACTACCCAGTCAAAAGACACAGACTAGGTGACTGGATTAAGAAGCAAAACCCATATTTTCATTGTCTGCAAGAAACTCATCTCATTTGCAATGAAAGACACTGCCTCAAAGTGAACAGATGGAAAAAAATATACCAAGCAAATGGTACTAAGAAAAAAAAAAGGTGTAGCAATTCTAATATCAGACAAAATAGACTTTAAAACTAATCAGAAGAGATAAAGAGGGCCACTTCATTATGATCAAAGGAACAATAAATCAAGAAGATATTACAATCATGAACATATAGTCACCAAACTCTGGTGCACCCAACTTCATAAAAACAATACTTCAGGACAGTAAGACCCATATTAATCCCAACTCATTAATAGTAGGGGACTTCAATACCCCACTGTCTCCATTAGATAGGTCAAGAGGGCAGAAAGTTAAAAGAGAGAC
>NW_008331125.1:5132085-5132393 GCF_000622305.1 Nannospalax galili | reverse complement strand
AAAACAGTACTACAGGACTTTAAGACCCAGATTAATCCCAATTCATTAATAGTAGGGGACTTCAATACCCCTCTGTCTCCATTAGATAGGTCAACAGGGCAGAGAGTTAACAGAGAGACACCTGAATTAAACAATACCATATATCAAATGGACTCAACAGTCATCTACCAAGTATTCCACCCAAGCACCAAAGGACATACTTTCTACGCAGCACCCCATGGAAACTTCTCCAAAATCGACCATATACACAGTTTAAAAACAAACCTCAACAAATACAAAAAGACTGAAATAATTCCATGCATTCTATC
>NW_008331125.1:5129910-5131890 GCF_000622305.1 Nannospalax galili | reverse complement strand
AGTAGCAAAAACAATGAGTCTTTCTGCAAGGAACAATATATTCTAAAATGAAATGATATGAGGTTTTAAAGGTTAAAAACTCAGTTTTACATCTTACAGGTTCACAGTTGAATTAATACAGTTAAACAATATTGAACTCAGTATAAGCACTGTAAGATATAAAATTGAATGAGTTTTTAGCCTTTAAAATAGATCTCCATTTCATTTTAGAATATATTGCTCCTTACAGAAACACTCATTGTTTTTGCTACTAACACTGAGATGTTGGCGCATGCATTTCTAATCTGTATGTATCTGATTATTACTAGTCATAATCGATTGCGCTTGGATCCTTGGTGCCTGTGTATGTCTATAAAGTCATTGGGTACATTTAAATAGTAATGTTTATCACCTGTACTAATTAACATGATGTAAATTTCAATGCTTCCTCCTCAAATATAATACATTTTAAAAAATTTGTTGTGTGTTTGTATGTGTGTGTTTGTGTATCATACAGAACATCCCAAACCATCTTATTCAACTATATACCCACTTCCCAGATGTCACATTCCCATAGTCTCCCTCCCCCAACTAAAGCCTTATACTCTGATATCCCTGCTACTGTCTGCAGCGTTGTTGGCATCCCCAGACATTCCCCACTACCTGCCCTTCTGGCAAATCTACTCGGCTTATCTAGAGGTCTTTGTTTTAGGAAGGTCAGCTGTTCCTCATCTAGCAGGAATCAGTTGTCAATATTCCTTTAGATAGGATTGGGGTCTGCTGTTCATTTTCCCAGTTCTATGCTGGGTTACTATCTGGGAGTCCCTTTGACCACCCTGACCAACAACTCAAAAGAAAGGATCTCCTATCTGGCATTGTTACTTGTTATATAGCCTTTAGCTATGCATATGGACTCTTAAGAAATTATATTGGCCCCTTTAATCTTTGGTTATACTTTCCTATTGGGTGATTAAGGCCATACAGTTGGCCCAGATAAACCAATTTATTTTTACTCTTAAGGTCATTTGAGGATCTGTTCCTCAGGGGTCACATGGGCTTGGGAAGAGCCCCTGGCTCTTCCGCCTATATGAAGATAAGTCAAAGGTCCTGCTCGACCATGGTTGACTTTGCTTGGAAGCATGGAGGAAATGATTCCTCTGTGTTGACCTTCCTCTTTGTAGACTGGACACTGGTTCAAGTCCATCTCATGGGGTATCCTTGGTCTCCTTGATCAAGAGGACAGGTGACCCACCACAATTACAGGACATTTTGTGAGATGCTTATAGTCCCCTGGAACTAGTCAACCTAGGAGGGCAAGGAGCAAAAAGTGTCCTTTATGTCCCTCTGACCAAATTCGTACAGACTTCAAAGTATGTCCATTAAACATACAAGAAGGTTAGTTCCACCAGTCTGGTACTTTTAATTACTGTGTGTCATGTAGATAAATCTTGGGCAAAGACCAACTGTTCTCAGATAAACCTTACCTAGACATACATTTCTTGATCTGCTATGTATAATTTGTCAGTAGGTCGTTGGAGCAATATGGTTCCCTCTTGTTTTTAAAACTAGCTAGGGATTATTTATCTCTCACATTGTATCACCACTCCATCATGGTTTCCCCAATTAAGGTGGCCCCATTTCCCCCCTTTCTCCCTTAATAATACACTTCTCCTATGGTCCTACCTCTCTTGAGCTCCTTCTTACCCATTATCCCTTAGGTTCCTTGTATACCCTTCCCTCCACCCTCCCTTAGTCTAACCCAATTTTTATCCATATCTCCCTTATTAAGGCCTGATTCCTACTATTCTTTTCTTTCAGTTTCTTTCTTTTCCTTTACCTCCCTGTTTCCTCTCCATTATCCTGGTTCCTGTAGTTATGTCTGGCTACATACTGACTTATCAGGGTTTGGTTCTAGGATGCACATATGAGGGAGAACATATTTCGATTTTTTTTCTGAGCTCTGTGTTACTTCACTTAGTATAACAGTTTCTAGTTCCATCC
>NW_008331125.1:5128849-5129500 GCF_000622305.1 Nannospalax galili | reverse complement strand
TCTCTGTTCAGCTCCTTAGCCCATCTTTTAATTGGGTTACATCTTGTCTTGGTTCTCGGTTTTTTGAGTTCGTTATATATTCTGGTTATTAAACCTCTGTCAGATGTGTCACTGGTGAAGATTTTCTCCAGTTCTGTGGGATTTCTGTTCACTTCCCTGGTTGCCTCCTTTGATGTACAGAAGCTTTGGAGTTTAATAAGGTCCCATTTGTTGATTCTTGCCCTTGTTTCCTGAGCAATTGATGTCCAGTTTAGAAAATCGTTTCCTACACCTATATCTTGTAGGTTTTTGCCATTGTTTTCTTCTAACAGTTCATGTTTTCAGGCTTTACATTGAGGTCTTTGATCTATTTGGAATGGACTTTTGTGCAAGGTGGAAGACAGGGGTTTAGTTTCATTCTTCTACAGGTTGAGATCCAGTTTTGCCAGCACCACTTGCTGAACATGCTGTCTTTCCTCCAGTGAATATTCTTGGCCCCTTTGTCAAATATCAGGTGGCTGAAATTGCATTTGCTCATGTTTGGGTCTTCAATTTTGTTCCATTGGTCTATGGGTCTATTTTTGTGCCAGTACCATATTGTTTTTATGACTATAGCTCTGTAGTACAGCTTAAAATCTGGTATAGT
Organism: Nannospalax galili; assembly: GCF_000622305.1. Classification (NCBI taxonomy): domain Eukaryota; kingdom Metazoa; phylum Chordata; class Mammalia; order Rodentia; family Spalacidae; genus Nannospalax; species Nannospalax galili. Next base: position 5,128,875 of record NW_008331125.1, on the reverse strand, counting down.
AATTCCCCCAGCATTGCTCTTAGCTC
>NW_008331125.1:5127461-5128782 GCF_000622305.1 Nannospalax galili | reverse complement strand
TTACAATTCTGAGAAAAATGTCATGGGGATTTTCATTGGCATTGCATTGAATCTATAAATGACTTTTGTTAGGATGGTCATTTTCACAATATTAATTCTTCCAATCCATGAGCATGGGAGGTCCTTCCATCTTCTGATGTGTCTCCCTCAATCTCTTTCTTTAAACATTTAAAATTTTCATTGTAGAGCTCTTTAAGGTCAGGATTATTCTGGGTTTTTGTTTTGTTTTGTTTTGTTTTGTTTTGTTTGCAACTATTGTGAAGGGGAGTGTGTCCATGTGCTCTTTCTATGATTGCTTGTTATTGGTATATAGAAAGGCTACAGACTTTTGTAGGTTAATTTTGTAACCTGCCAGTTACTGAACATGTTAATAATTTCGAGGAGTTTTCTGGTGGAATTTTTGGCATCTCTTAGATATATCATATCATCTGCACAAAGTATGCTTCCAGTTTTTCTCCATTTAGAACGATGTTGGCTGTGGGTTTGTTATACATGGCTTTAATTATGTTGAGGTATGTTACCTGCAGTCCAATTGCCTCTAGGACTTTGAACATAAATGCATGTTGAATTTTGTCAAAGACCTTTTCTTCATCTATTGAGATGACCATGTGGTTCTTGTCTTTGAGCCCATTTATATGATTTATGACGTTCCTTGACTTATGAATATTGAACCATCCCTCCATCTCTGGAATAAAGCCAACTTGACCATGGTGGGTCTGCAACCTCTTGGGTATAGTCATTCCTTTCTTCAGCTCTTTGTATTGCTTCCAGAACTCTCTGAAGGTCTGGTTTTGTGGACATGAATTCCTTCAGCCTATTTATGTCATGGAAGATTTTTCTTTCCCCTTCAACTATAATAGACATTTTGGCTGGGTATAGTAATCTGGGTTGGCATCTGTGGTCATTTAAAACTGGGAGTGCTTTGGTCCAGGCTCTTCTGGCTTTCATAGTTTGCACTGAAAAGTCAGCTGTAATCCTAATGGGTTTTCCTTTATATGTGACTTGTTTCTCTTTTGCAGCTTTCAGTATTGTCTCTTTGTCTTGTACGTTTAGTTTTTTTACTATGATGTGCCGTGGTGGGTCTCTTTTCTGGTCCTGTCTGTTTGGTGTTCTATATGCTTCTTGTATTTGTATGGGTATCTCTTTTTTTAATTTCAGGGAATTTTCTTCCATGATTCTGTTGAAGATATGGTCCATGCCATTATCTTGGGATTCTTCTCCTTCTTGTATGCCTATGATTCATAAGTTTGGTCTTTTTATGATGTCACACAATTCCTGCATATTCCATTCTTTGGTTTCTTAAATTTTTCACGACCTTTGT
>NW_008331125.1:5119257-5127050 GCF_000622305.1 Nannospalax galili | reverse complement strand
TGATTCTTGTGTGAGACTCAAGCCTTCAAATTTAGGTCTGCTTCTTTTTATAAACTTAATGTATCTTTGTCGTTTATTTTTTGGGCATGAAAATCTGGTTCCTCTAAGCTTCTGGTTCTCTCTTTCGATTTTATATTGGAGTGGCCAGATTGCTTTTGTCTTCAGGAGTTCCCAGAGAGGCCCAAGTCAAATGAGGATCAGATGCTCTCAGGCTTCCTCCTAAGGTCTGAATCCCTCCAGGAAAGATTTTGGCCCCAGGAATTTAGGCATTGGACTGGGCTGGGAGCAGGGCCCAGGAAAGATGCTGGTCTAGGGCAGCTGGTGGCCATGCCGCCAAGAGATGCAAAGGAAAATGGGGCAGGAAGAGGCCCCAAGGGCTCCTGGTGACTGCACTGAGGAACTCAGTTGGTCCTGAAGCAAAGGATCAGGAAGAGAAAAGGTCAGCCCGAGTCCAGAAAAGAGGCCGATTAGTTGTGCAGCCCTGGGAAGCAGAGGGAGGTGAGGGCAGGGGCAGGCCCAGAGGGCTCCTGGGGACCCCAGAAGGAACTGGGTTGGTCTAGATGCAAAGGATCAGGAAGCAGTGGTGGCTCCCCCAGTGCCTGGGGCACCAAAGCAAGGAATGGGACAGGTCCCAGGCTAGGAGGAGAGACTGGTGGGGGAGATGGGAGTGTGAATGAGGTTGCAGGAGTCAAGGGGCAGAGGACATGATCAACTTACCCTAGAGAGAGGCCTGTGGGTCTGAGAGAGCATATTTATCTAATTTTTAAATGTATTTTTCCTATTGGGCTATCTTTTCCCTCCATGTTTTCTTTTGCTGTTCTTTTTCTTTTTGAGACCTCTATGTTTCCTCTAGTTTTGGTTCTACTATACTTTCAGGAGTATTTGAATTTACTCAAATACTTGTGTTTTCTAACAATTTTATTTTTTTTATTCCACTTGTCACATCTGTTTTCTTATCTTTGGGGACTTTTTTTCATTCAAGAATTTTTTTATAATCTTTTCTTTCCTCTGTTCCTCTTCTTGTACCTGTCTTTCAACTTTGCTACACCTCTGCTTTCTCTTCTCTCTGCCCTCTCTTGCTTTTACTTTACACACTTAACTATCTCCACATTTACCTGAACTACTTTTAATTTTGTAGCATAATCTAACTTACTTTTGCCATTTTTCTGCTCTATGATAAATCGGTGTATTAATTATTCTCCTTATTGCTACAACAATACCTGACAAAAGAAACTTAAGAAAAAAAAGGTTTATTTTGTCTCAAAGTTTGAGGTTACAGTCCATCTTGGTAGGTACATCATGGAGTGGAGTTCAGGAGGCAGCTGGCCACATGCATCACCAGTCAAGAGACCAAAAGTGACAAATGCTGGTGAGCAGCCAGCTGTCTCTATTTTATAGAGTTCAGAATCCCAGCTCAGGAAATGGTGCTGCCCAAAATTAAGGTGAGCCTTTCCCCCTCAATTAAACTAATCAAGACAGTTTCTCACAGATGTGCCCAGAGGCATGTCTCCTAGGTGATTTTAGATTCTGTCAAGTTGAAAAGCAATATTAACCATCACAACTGGTGATATTAGTGGGATGTAACTAATTTTAGTGTACTTCTGTATCTTGCATAGGCTGGGGCTGTTACTGCTACTACAGTTTGCCTTCTCTTATCTAAATGGTACTGGAGACTGAGCCCTCAAGAGGAGACCACTCACTAAGATGGTCATGAAATAAAACCTAAAGACATAGCCAAACCAACATATGTGCAAATTGCAACACAGAAACAAAAAGCAAGGCACTGTGACTTCTTCAAAAAATATCATAACTCCTCAACCATTAAATTTAAAAATACGGAAATGGGTAAGATGACAGTTAAAGATCTCAATTTATTAGCAGAAATGATCAAAGACCTCAAAGATGATAGAAAAAAGCAAATGAAGTAATGAAATCAATCAAGGACCTCATTAGGATAGCTAGCAACATAGGAAGTCAGTAGAAGAGATATAAAAATCAGCAAGCGATATGAATGAATAAAATCAGAACAGAAGAGAAACTGAGCAACCAAATCAATATTTTGAAAGAAAAAGGAAAACAAATACAAATATTTGAAATGAAAAACTCAGTGAGGTAAATAAAAACCACAGTAGAAAGCATCACTGATAGACTCAACCAAGCAGAAGGAATAATATCAGGGAATGGAGGATGGGATTTAGGAAATAGTGCATTGAACTTTAATAAGGAAAAAATAATAATAAGTGTGACCACATGTTTAAGAAGTCTGGATGTAATCATGAGACCAAACATAAGGACCCAAAGGGTAGAAGAAACTGAGTTAAAAACTAGGCATGAAGAATCTAGTCAATGAAATTACAGCAGAAAATTCCCCAAACCTAGAAAAAAATTGACATCCAAACTCCAGAGGGATTTAGAACACAAATCAGAACCAAATCATGACCAGAGAAGAACCACTCCACAATATAATATTGCCAACATCTCAAAAATGTAACAAAGGCTGGAGAGATGGCTCATTAATTAAGAGCATTGGCTGTTCTTGCAGGGGACCCAGGTTCAGTTCTCAGCATCCATATAGTGGCTAACAACCATCCGTAACTCCAGTTCCAGGGGATCTGATGCCCTCTTCTGACCGCCACAGATATTGTACACATGTGGTGTATTTTCATAAATGCAGGCAAAACATTCATACATATAGAAATAAAAATAAATTTTAAAAATGCAAAACAAACAATATTAAAAGCTGTAAGGAGGAAAAACACCAACTCACTAATAAAAGCAAATACATCAGAATAATATCAGATATCTTAGCAGCAACCCTAAAAGCTAGGATATTATATTTCAAATAAATAATAGTCAAGTAAAATTTTTATATACAACAAAGCTTTTTTACTGTTTACAAAGAAATAAAATCACTTTAGAATAAGTCCAAACTCAGGCACTTCAGAACTACCAAGCCAGCACTGCAACAACAAAGATTAGATTTCATGAGAAAAATAAATGTACGAAGGTAAACTAGGAATCATGGCGTGCTCAACACAGTAAACCAGCAAACCCTAATATCAATAGAGGAAAAGGAGGTTAAATAACAATCCAACCAACCATAAAACAACACAATTATAAGAATTAGCAAACCTCACTGAATAATAAACTTAAATGGCCTTGACTTACCAATAAATAGAGGCAGAATAGCTGATTGGATTAACAAACAAGATTCAACTGTCTGTACTTTGTGAGAAAAATATGTCACTGACAAGCGCACCCAGAGACTGAAAGTCAAAGGATAAAAAATCAACTGATCAAGCATACAGAAAGTGATGGCTGACAAACTAGATGTCAAATCAAAGCTAGAAGAGACAAAGAAGGGGCCAGAGCAGTGGCTCAGTGGTTCAGAGCACATACTGCTCCTGCAGAGGACCCAAGTTCAGGTCCCAGAACCCACATCATGTGGCTAACAGCCGCCTGTAATTCCAGCTCCAGGGAGATCTGATGTGTGTGGACTTTGTAGGCATTCCACTCAAGTGCATATACCCATACACAAACACATAATTAAAAATAAAATATTAAAAAAGAAGGGCAAGCGAAATGAATCAGTGGGTAAAGGCAAACCTGACAGCCTAAGTTTAGTCCCTGGGACCCACATAGTGAAAGGACAGAACCAGCTCCATAAGCTGTCCTCTTACCTCCATATACATACCATGGCACACATGTACCCACACACATAAATACTCATGAGATACATAAATAATGTAAAAAATACTGAGAACAATAAAGAAGGCTAATATATATCAACAAAAGGAACAACTTATCAAGAAAACATAACAATTATAAATATATATGCACCAAATATCAGGGCTCTGCATTACGTTTTTTTTTAATGGGCATAAAAGGTCAGACAAGTCCTGATATAAAAATAATGAATGATTTAAATACCCTATTCTCAGCTTTGGATATGGCATTCAAACTAAAAGTCCACAAAGAAATATCAGCATTAAATTGGACCACAGAGCAAATGCATTTGACAGGTATCTGTAGTATATTACATCCTATCCAGCAGATACAGAATACATATTCTTCCTAGCAGTCTCTAAAGTAGAGCACATTTTGGCTTCAACATAAGTCTTAAATACGAAAGAAAGGAAATAATTTCTTGATTCTTAGCAGATCATGGCAGAACAAAACTAGACATTAATAGGAAGAGAAACAACAGAAACTAGACAGAGACCGAATGAATTATCAGGAGGTCATTGAAGAAATCAGGGAGGAAATCTAAAAATTCCTAGAATCAGATGAAAATGAAAGCATAACTTACAAGAACATATGGGATATAGCTACAGCAATTCTAACAGGAAAGTTCCAAGCTGTGTGTGCTTACATTAAAAAAAAATCAGAGAGATTGCAAAGAAATAATCTAATGGTGTTCCTCAAGATCTTATACAAGAATGGCCAGCACTCAGGAGGCAGGGGCAGGCAAATCTGTGAGTTTTGAAGCCAGCCTGGTCTACATAGCGAGTCTCAGACTAGACAGGGCTACATAGTGAAACCCCGTCCAAAACAAAACAAAGCAAGCCAAACCCCAAAGGAAAAAGTGGGAAAATATAATAAAGAACAGGGCAGAAAAGAAAGAAATGGAGACTAAAAGAACAATGCATAGGATCAAAGACTTGGTTCTTTGCAAAAATAAACAAGACTGACAAATCCCTAGTCAATCTAACTAAAAGAGAGAGGAGACTGACATTAATAGTTAAAGATGAAAAGAGGGATATTACAACAGATCCCAATGAAATCCAGAAGGTCATTAGGAATACTTTGAAAAATTATATTACAAAAACAACTGGAAAATCTCAAAGAAGTGGAGAAATTCCTAGATACATATGGCCTAACATAATCAAGAGCACACAATTTAAACAGATGTATAGCAAGCAATCCAATTGAAGCAACAGCAAAAGGCCTCGCAACAAAAAACCGAAGCCCAAATGGATTCACTGCTGAAATTCTACCAAATCTTTAAAAAAAGAGCTAGGCCAGTGCTCCTCAAACTGATGAATAAAATAAAAGGGGCACTACGAAAATCATTCCACGATATGAGTTTACCCTGACACCAAAACTGGATAAGGGTACACACACACAAAGATAATAAACCAATATCCCTGATGAACATGGACACAAAAATTCTCATAAAATGTTTCCAAATCAAGACTATAATGAGATTATAAACCATAACCATCTAGGAATGCACAAATGATTCAATATATGTAAATCAATAAATATAACAAAGAACAGACTTAAAAGTAGTAGTTACATGATCATTTCAATAGATTCAGAAAAGGCAATCAGTAAAGTTCAACATCACTTTATGATAAAAGTTCCTAAGAAAGTAGAACTAGAAGCAACACACCTAAACAGAGTAAAGGCTCTATATGACAAACCGACAGACAACATTGTACTAAATGCTGGAAAACTAAAAGCATGTCCTCAACAACAAAAATGAAACAAGGGTCCCCATTCTTTATGATCGTATTCAATGTTGTACTCAAATTCTTAGAGCAGTAAGAAATGAGAAAGAAATAAAAGGGATAGCAATAGGAAAGGAACAAGTCAAAATATCCCTATCTGCAGATGACATGATCTTATACTTTAAAGACCCTATAGGCTTAAAGAGTTCATACATACAAAGAAATCTTAGATCTGATAAAAAGTTTCAGCAAAAGATAAATTTGCAGATAGATGGATGGAACTAGAAACTGTCATACTAAGTGAAGTAACAGAAACTCAGAAAAACAAGCAACATATGTTCTCCCTCACTTGAGAATCATAGCATCAATCCTTTATATGTAAGTATGTATTCTGATGTAACCGCAGGAGCCAAGGAAATGGAAAAGAGACATGGAGGTAAAGGAAAGAAAGAGCCCAAAAGAGGGGGACAGTAGAGAACAGATGTTACAGGGGGAGGTGGGGAAAGTGTGAGTGTTAGGTTGGGAAGGGAGGAGGGACATGAAGGGGACCATGGGGATGGGGGAAGAGAGAGATGACAGGAGATGGGTATTATGGGGGAAGGGTGGGGAAAATGGAGGTGCTTGGACTGGGGAGGTAGGAGGGAGGTTGGACAGAGGGAGACAGAGGAGAGATGAATGGAGCTTGGGTGGTATAGGAAACCACAGGGAATTGTGTTGGCTCAGGAACCCCTGAGAAATAACACATACAATGTCTGAACATTAGTGCTTGTGTATACCTGGGGGCTGTATGGCAAGGAACACAGTGTCAGACAGGAGAGCCCTCCCTTCGAGTTGTTGGTCAGAGTAGTCCAAGAGACTCCCAAAATAGCATGGGCTATTGCCAGAGTCCTTGATTACCTCCCAGAGCTTGAAGGTAAGACCCTACTGCTGAAGACAGGACATACTTCAAACAGAGGACCTGGAGCAATGCAATGGGAAATGACCTGGAAGCCTTCTCTCTGAAAACTAGTTCTCATAGTTTTGCTACTAAGGGAGAAAAATCAATCAATGGTCCAACCCAGCTCTAAAGCCTATTAACCACAATGGGTGCAATAGTGGCATTGTTATCTAGAGGGCAACCAACAGCTATCTAATTGGACTTTAAAAAGTCCTCTCAATGGGAGGAAACTCATGGGTGGCACTGTAATTATAGCCAAATATACATGGCTGGAGAGGTCATAGATCCTAGACAAAACTCTATCTCTGTCATATCTCTAGACAAATGAAATTTCTTACCATATACTAAATATGGATCCTTATATTTACAGACAAGTGTACCATATATCACTCAACAAAGAAACTTCTTTTTGCAAAAGTGCAAAAGATGGAGGCTATTACAGAGTTCTACAACTGGTCACACACGGACATATATGTGTGAGAGATGCCTAGTCCTAGGTGACATATCTACAATGGAACCACTACACCTAAGGCTCATGGAACATAGTGGAACAGGGGGTGGAGATATTAGTGCAGCCCTCAACTCTCATCAGTAAACTTTCCTTATACAACAGAGTGCAATGCACACAGAAGGACACAACTGGCTGTTTTAGAGAATAAGAGACTGCAAAGTGTGTGTCTCTGGATAGGACTCCTATATTAAACCTCACTTGCCTGTCCCTCAGGGACCATTGTGGAAGAGGGGGCACAAAGATTGTAGGAGCCAGGGTGGTCCATGAACATTGGGAAGCAGAGGTTTTCAGGACACTGGAAGCTTGCTCATGTGAACTTGTGGCCATGATGGTGTTGTACACAAGACTCATGCCTACTCAATCAGACAAGGGCCGAGCACGGAATGAGGGAAATGGACAATGGACCAGCCCTAGCCTAGGAACTGTTGGCAACTGATTATTGCTGGGTAAGGGAGAGTAGATCTTCCTTAAGATCTTTAGATAGGCTGACTAGACCTATCTAGTTTATCCAGTGGATAAACATGCACCAAAGGACAAATGCTTGACCAGATAGGACTTAATATATATGACAGAATGCAGGAGGTTTGGGGGGGTGGACAATGGACCAGCCCTAGCCTAGGAACTGTTGGCAACTGATTATTGCTGGGTAAGGGAGAGTAGATCTTCCTTAAGATCTTTAGATAGGCTGACTAGACCTATCTAGTTTATCCAGTGGATAAACATGCACCAAAGGACAAATGCTTGACCAGATAGGACTTAATATATATGACAGAATGCAGGAGGTTTGGGGGGGTGAATTTGATTAAGAACTATTATATGAAATATACAAAAGTCAATAAATATTTTTTAAAAAACGGATTATAGGAGTACTACCAAGAATATCAATATTACG
>NW_008331125.1:5118017-5119142 GCF_000622305.1 Nannospalax galili | reverse complement strand
AGTTGAATTAATACAGTTATACAATATTGAACTCAGTATAAACTTTGTAAGACATAAAATCGAATTTTTAACCTTTAAAAAAGATCTCCATTTCATTTTAAAATACACGGTTTCATACAGAAAAATTCATTTAAATGCAATTGACAGTATGATGTTTGCACATGTGTTTCTAATCTCTATATATCTGATTATTACAAGTCACAGTCGGTTATTTTCTGAGCTCCTTGGCATCTAAGCATAGATATAAAGTCATCAGGTAGATTTTAATGGTAATGTTTTTCACATCTACTAATTATTTTTTTTAATCATTTTTTTTCATTTTTAATAACTACATGATTAGAGGAAACATTTCACTATAGGTTTAACATATTCAGTAGCACACTCCAGAGCAAGAGTACATCTCTTTCACACGTGGGTGCAAGTTTCTAGGTTCACAGTTGAGTTAATACAGTTACACAATATTGAATTCAGTATAAGCCCTGTAAGGCATAAAATTGAATGAGTTTTTTAACCTTTAAAAAAGATCTCCATTTCATTTTAGAATATATTGTTCCTTGCAGAAAGATTCATTGTTTTTGCTACTAACACTGAGATGTTGGCTCATATATCTTTAATCTGTATGTATCTGATTATTACTAGTCATAACTGATTGCACTTGGATCCTTGGCACCTGTGTATGTCTATAAAGTCATTGGGTAGATTTCAATGGTAATGTTTATCACCTCTACTAATTAGCATAACATAAATTTCCATGCTTCCTCCTCAAATATAATAAATTTTTTTAAATTTGTTGATTTGTTTGTGTGTGCAAGTGAGCGTGTGTGTGTGTCACACAGAACATCCCAAACCTTCTTATTCAACTATACACCCAATTCCCAGATGGCACTCTCCCATAGCCTGGCTCCCCCGACTAGAGCCCTTATACTCTGATATCCCTGCTACTGTCCGCTGTGTTGTTGGCACCCCCAGCCATTCCCCACTATTTTCCCTTCTGGGAATCTAGTCAGCCTATCTGGAGGTCTTTGTTTTAGGAGGGTCAGCTGTTCCTCATCTAGCAGCAATCAGTTGTCAATATTCCTTTAGATAAGATTGGGATCTGCTGTTCATTTTCCCAGTTCTATGCTG
>NW_008331125.1:5108446-5117844 GCF_000622305.1 Nannospalax galili | reverse complement strand
TTTACTGTTAAGGTCATTTGAGGATCTGTTCCTCAGGGGTCACATGGGCTTGGGAGGAGCCTCTGGCTCCTTTCTTTTACCAGTTCCACCTATGTGAAGATAAGTCAAAGGTCCTGCTCGACCATGGTTGGCTTTGCTTGGAAACATGGAGGAAATGATTCTTCAGTGTTGACCCTCCTCTTTTAGGCTGGACACTGGTTCAAGTCCATCTCATGGGGTCTCCTCAGCCTCTATAGTATCATCAAAGTACAAATTATACAAAAATCAATATATAAAAATATGTAAACATATAAAACATAAAAATCAGTAGCTTTTTCTAGATACCAGTAATGCACCTGCAAAGCCAGGAAATTGGGGGGGGGGGGAATCTAATTCACAATAGCTTTAAAAAAAATTAAAAACTAAACCTTTGCAATGAAAACTTTAAAACACTGAATAAACTGAAGAAGACACTAGAAGTTGAAAATACCTCTCATGCTCATGGGCTGGAGGAATGTTCTGAAAATGACTGCTACCAAAGATGATCTAGAGATTCAACTTAATCCCCATCAAAATATCAATGACATTCTTCACATAACTAGAAAAAATAATCCCAAAATTCATATAGAAACTAAAAGGACCCCAAGTAGTTAAAGCAATCCTAATCAGAAACAGCAATACATTACAATGCCTACACTACAGAGCTACAATAACAGCCAGCAGAATGTATTACCACAAAAATAAACACAGACCAATGGAATAAAATGGAAGACCGTAAGTAAACCCACACAGGGTCAGTCACCTAATCCAACAAAGGTGTCAAAAATATACATTAGGGGGAAAAAGCCACTATAACCAATGCTGCTGGGAAAACTCATCTCTTACCCTTCATAAAAATCAGTTCAAGTGGAACAAAGACTTTAATGCAAAACCTGAAACTCTGAAACTGCTAGAAAAAAAAAAAACTTTAATAAAAAACTGGACTGATATCTTGAATACACAACTCAAAAGAAATACAAACAGCCAATATATATTTGAAAATGTCCAGTATCTTAACCATTAGAAGCACTGACAACAAATGCTAGTGAGAGGTGGATATGGGGAAATAGAAACTCTTGTGCACAGCTGTGTAAAACTGGGGCTGCCACTATGGAAATCAGTACAGAGGTTCCTAAAAAACTAAAGGATGACCATAAGATTCAGCTATACCACTCTTGAACACATACCCAGGGGAGTCTAAGTCAGCAAACAATACAGATACTTAAGCATCCATGTTTACTGCTACACTGTTCACAACAGGCAAGATGAAATACCAGCCAAGTTGTACATCAACATATAAGGGATAAAAAAAAGTGTGGTAAAAATACACAAATATATTCAGCTGTCAAGAAAAATGAAATTGTAGCATTCAAAGGAAAATGCATGAAACTGGAGATTTATGTTAAACAAAAATAGATTCTGAAAGGTATAACTTATGCTTTTTCTCACATGCAGAACACAGAATTATGTGTGAGTATAACATGAAAGTAGAAAAACACGGTCTAATGGGCACAGGGTAAGTAATGTGAAAAAGAAGTGAAATATTTGTATAATGAAAGCAGTGGGAGGCATTTCAGGGGAGAAAAAGACAGGAAGAGAGGGGGAAGTGATGGGGGGGAGTGAAGGGCTTCAGAACGAGGAATAATGATATGTACGCATGAAGATGTCCCACAGCAAAACCCATTTCTTTTCATGCTAACAAAGACTAAAAGAAAAAATACAAGCAAAGAATAAAAATGTTCATCAGAGACACGAGAAGGGGGCTGCAGTGTGCAGAAGGCAGCATGGAGCTGTTAGCTTTACCTTTACAGTCTTAAGTGATAAACCTGTGATGAAAGAAATATAGTAAGAGGTACAATATTCACAGGACAAAGAAAACTCAAAAACAAGGAACAGATGAAGGCAGGAGGATCATAAGCTCAAGGCTAGCCTGGGCTACATAGCAAAAACATTGTCTGAAAAATGTGTACACACACACATTAGGAACAGAATCTAGACATGTATTAAAATTATGGTATAATATGTTACACTTTAAACTTATGCCACCCTCCAGTCCTGAATTCAATGCTGACTTCATACTAGAAATCAATTAATTGTTAAAATATACCCCATAACAGATTAAAGGATGCAAACTATAAAATCCTCTACAAATACAAGAAAAGGTATTTAAGATTCAATATCGACTTATCTGCTAAGTAACAAGTAAAGGGCTGGAGAGATGGCTCAGCAGTTAAGAGTACTGGCTGCTCTTGCAGAGGACTCAGGTTTGATTCCCAGCACCCACATGGTGGCTAACAACTACGTAACTCCACCTTCAGGGGACCCAATGCCCTCTTCTGACTCCACAGGCATTGTATGACGTGGGTGCACCTACATACATGCAGGTGATACACTCATACACATATAATTAAAAAGTAATAAATAAAATTTTTTAAACAACTAAACAAAAACACTTTAGCAATCTAAGAATAAAAAATAACTTCATGGGGCTGGAGAAATGGCTCACTGTGTAAAAGCACATTCTGTACAAGCATGAGGAAGGACCTGGGTTTGGATCAACCACGTAAAAAGACATGCTTGTTTGAATCCTCAGAGCTGTGGTGGGTAAAGACAGGAGGGTCACCCAGGCTTGCTGGCCACCGGCCTAACTCCAGGATCAGTAAGAGATCCTACCTCAAAGGAATAAGGTAAGGGGACAACTGAAGTCCCCCTATGGCCTCTGCAGGGGTGCAAACCTGCCAAAAAACACATATGCATATACCACACACATATAAACACAAGAACTAATAAAAATAAAATGCCTTCATTTACCATGATAAAAAGTAATCTACTAATACTCAAAAACATGCTAAAAGTTTCCCCTTTGAAATCATGAACAATGGTGGCTGTTATTACCTCAATTCATCATGATCCTGAGGGTCTCCAGTACCATGAGACCAGCGGGGGGTGGGGGGGAAGGGAGCGAGGGTGGAGAGGAAGAGAAAGGAAAAGGGGAGAGGGTAGGGAGAGAATTTATTTTTTTAATATATTTATTATTTTTTTTTATGTGTATGAGTGCATTGCCTGCATGTACGTGAGTGCACTCGTGTTGTGCAATATTGCGAAGATCAGAAGAGGTCGTCAGATTCCCCTGGAACTGGAGTTAAGGATGGTTTGTAGCCACCATGTGGGTGCTGGGAATTGAACCCCGGTCCTCTGCAAGAGCAGCTCTTAACCACTGAGCTATCTCTCCAGCCCTGAGAGAGAGAATTTAAAAGTATATTGTTTCAATTAATGAAGTACAAATTACCCTACAAAATATTTCTTTTAAAACTACATCTTTTTAAAATTTTTTATTTATTTGGTCTTTTTGAGACAGGGTCTCCCTGTAGCTCCAGCTGGGCTGGATTCACTAAGGAGACCAAGCTGTCCTTGAACTCACAGAGATCCACCTGCCTCTACCTCCCTAGTGCTGGGATTAAAGGCATGCGCCCGGCTTAAAACTACATTTTTTTTTACATTATAGTTCCTATGTGTCAGAAAATCTAGCTTGCCTAAGTCCTGAGGTTTTTTTTTTTTCACTTTTTTTTTAATTGAGCTTTTTAAATTTCATACCACCTTTCCCATTCAAGTCCAGACCCCTCCCCCATCCATGCCTCCCCCATCCCCCCACTGAACCCTATGCACTCTGCCATACATGTATTCTGCCCCAACCTTAGCTGAAGAACTATTGGCAACTGATTACTGCTGGGTGAGGGACAGTTGGTCTTCTTTAAGCAAGTAATACCAGATAGGCTGACCAAACTCCATTGGATGAACTCACATCAAAGGGCATCTAGGGACACAAACTTGACTCAGTAGATATTAACATATATGGCAGAACTCATCCATTTTTAAACAGGCAAAATCTCTGCCAACTACAGAAGGTATCTGCTACAGGAGAACAGGGGCAGATTTCAAGGGGAAAATACTGGTGCAAAGAGTATCCTAATCCTACTGGTGTGTGTTGGACTCAGCTGTTTGGGCAGTTCCTCTCAGGAGCAGCTTTCCAGGTGCTCTGCTACAAAGATGGGTCCAGGAGAGGATTCTCCTAAAGCCAAAATAAGTATCACTTATTTTCTGATACAAATAAAGACTTATGAGTGACTACTGGAAAAGGCATGTGAGGGGGATCCCTAACTGATCTAAATAAATAACAAAAAAGATGATCACTAGGCACGGCATTTCTTAAAAAAAAAAAAAAAACAGTATTTATTTACATTCCATTTACTTTCAAAAGGATAAAGAAGCAGAGAAAAATACACCCATAAAGGAAGTCATCTCATTTTACCAACTTCTGCTTTTCCAAAAGACAATAAAGATATCACTTAGATTTACAGGTGCAAGGGAACCCAAAGAATTTATTCACTTTCATCTTTAGCTAAGACTTAAATTATGCCTTTATAGGTGGATGAACATCTACTCTACTTAGAGGCAAATGCCAACCAATACACTGTAATACAAGAACCAGCTTTAGTAACCGTCACAACATGCGACAAATCTGCAATAAAAAACTATCACAAGACATTAAGAAATTTTGTGCAATAGCAAAAATGGAAAATACACAGGAAAAATCACAATCGGCAGTTAAGTCAATGACCTCACAGTAACAGCACCAGTGTTGTTCTTATTCAAGTATATACACTGTCCTTTAGACTTTGTTTAGCAAAGATATCAGTGATAAGGATGTACACGCAATTATTTTACACACCACAAAAAAATAAAATAAAATAAAAGAACAGTGATACTTTATCCTTGGATTTCAGTAACAACTCCAAACCTGTTACTATTGACATTATACAACTAAATTACATTTTTTTAATGATTTGTACATTAAAAACAACACTGAGTTTTATAAAAAATACTGACAATGGCTCAACGTTCTGTCAGCTAATCTGACTATTCTCTGAAAGCCCATATTTCAGTAATTTGTATCATTGGCTTTTCTTCTTGTAGTCATCACTCACTGATTCAAAGCCATCACCAGCATTGAGGTCTCTAAGTTCCATCACAGCAGAGCATCACATCCGAAAACTTCTGGTTCTTTGAAATGGCTGGAAAGGCTTTCTCAGTGCCCACATGAACAGCTGTGGTTTGGGTTTGGGTTTTTCAGGAAAAAGAAGGGCTTCGCTTTCTGGTGTAGGAAATCGCTCTTGGTAGACTTCAGGATAAGATTTCTGAAACTGAACAGGAGATCCAATGAGTCAAAAAAAAATCAATGAAGGGCCAGGAAAATTGTGCAGCCAAGAGTCTGATTCCAAGGGCTAAAGAGCTAACCCATCTTTCCTTTGCGCCAATCTTCAAATAAAGTTCTTTTAATCTCATTCCTTAAAATGTTCCCACTGTCAACCATAACTAGACCTCAATATGAAAAACATTGACAAGTAATTGAATTGAAAATAACTTAATCACTAAACAGTTAAAGAAAAATTTGGCCCAGGTTTTATTATCTCTCCGCTTCTCCAACTCAGCTTTGCCAGCTTCCACCCAACAAACAGAAAAGAGAACATTCTAGTATATATTACTCCATGGAAAACTTAAAGGGAGGCAATATAGTCTTCCTTTGATTTTTACCACTGAATTCTCTAACATTGCCAAAAGAAAAATGAGTAAAGAAGCCCAGAACCCTGGTGTTCAATGAATAATCCCATTAGGCTGTGAAACCAGTAGGGTCAAGTCTAAAATAACAAATAACAAGGTGAGAGTGGTGGTGCATCCTGATAGTTCCTGACTAGGAGGCAGAGGCAGGAAGATAGCTACCCCAAGGCTGACCTGGGCTACATAGTGAGTCTCAAAAAACAAATAGAAAACTAATGCTATTCACCTGAGGGATAATCAGTCTTTTAGGATGGTCAAAGTGCAGTCTAAAATTTGAATCTGAAACATCTCTGTCCTAGTTTGTTCTCCATTGCTGTGACAAAACACTCTGACCAATACCAACTTGGGGAGGAAAGGATTTATTCAGCTTACAACTCCCAGGTCACAGTTCATCAGGGAGCCCAAGGTAGGAACTCAGGGCAAGAACCTGGTGGCAGGAGCTGGAGCACAGGCCATGGAGGAACACTGCTTACTGGCTTGCTCCCCTGGCCCCTGCTCAGCCTGCTTTCTTATGCAACACAGGCCCACTGGCCCAGGGGTAGCACCACCCACAGTGGGCTGGGCCCTCCCACAACACTCATCAAGAAGATGCCCTTCAGACATGGCCACAGGCCAGTCCAATAGCAATTCCCCAATTGAGGCTCCCTCAACCCAGGTGTCAAGTTGACACTAAAGCTATCCAGCACAATCTCCCTCAGAATCCTGCTTTGAATACTTGGTTCCCAGCTTGGGGCACTATTTTAGGAGGTTGTAGAAACTTTGGGAGGCGGAGCCTGACTAGAGGAAATGAATCACTGGGAGAGGATCCTTGGGGGGATACTATCCCTAACCATTTCCTGTAATGTCCTCTGGCCCACGGTGACCTGAAAAGCTTCTCTGCATGCTCCTGCTACTGTGAACTGAAGTGCTTGCTCCATCACCCTTTACCTGCCACTAAACCATGAGCTAAAATAAATATCATTCCCTCTGTAATTCACTTCCAACAGACTTTCTTCTGAAGCAACAAAAAGTAACTGATACAGTACAGCTTTTTAAAATTGAAGACTGCTCTCTAAAACCCTAATGCTAGGAGGCTGGAGAAATGGCTCAGGAGCTGAGAGCACTTGCTGCTCTTGCAGAGGACCTGAGTTCAGTTCCAGCACCCACATGGTGGCTCACAACAATCCCTAACTCCAGTTCTGGGGGATCTGATGTGGTTTTCTGGCCTCTACAGGCATCAGGCACACAAATGGTGCACTTATGGGCATGCAGGCAAACACTCATACACATAAAAATTTTTTGAATTTTCTATAAAAATAATAATTTTTTTAAAAACCTAACATAAGGGAAACTAATAATTTAATGAGGCCTAAGGCAAGAAACTATTGACACTGGACATCTAAAAACAATGGCTCCAGCAAGATTGCTCAGGGAGGCAGAAGCACTTTTGCACAAAAAGCACTGACTTCTAAGAGTTGTCTTCTAACCAAATGTCACACACACACACACACACACACACACACACACACAAATAATAAAACCAATACATTCTAAGCTTTAGACATTTAAAATTTTATGAACTGGATCTGACTTTTCTTTCAAAAAAATTTTTTTTAGACATCTGTCTTCATGGTTAGCTTCTTTGAAGGAATTGCTTAGTTGATTCCCATTGTGTCATGTATCAAAACAAAGGACAAATGTTAGACAGTAGCTCTATAAAGAAGTGGTTGACAATGCAAGAGATCTGGGAAACTGACTCAGCATGTCAGTCAACCAAACATCTGCAACACAGTCCTAAATAACAAACTCTTAATACGCTGTCTCAGGGGATGAGATTTATAGGAAACCCATTAAAATAGAGAATAAAAAGAAGAAACAACAGAAGAACAATGGGATAAATTTTGAAGATCAGCCCTATTACCTGTTTCAGCTTTTTCTTCTTCTCTTTTTTGGACAGTTTGGCGTCTGCTATGACTTCTTCCAATAGGGCTGCCAGGGGCTCCTGAGAACCATACGCCCGCTGATGTTCAAATTCCTCAGGACTAATTTGACGGCAAAATGAAGGAGCAGACAAAGTGATATCCATATCCGCTCCAGGGTATTTTATCTGAGGCAAAACACAAAATTAGCTTACATCAGGTCCAGCAAGTGTACTACTGGAATAGAATACTTTCTCCAATCTTCTTGGGGGGAAACTATTTTTTCACATTTTTCAAAGAATATCATACCCTTTAAAGCCACAATTCTACTTTTTTACAATTTTGTTTTTACTTTTATGAACTTATGGTCAGTTTTAATAAACAACAACAACAATTTAAAAACCTATATGCCTCCTGTAATAAGATCAGAAATGTAAACAATTAGGGGCTGATAAGTGGTAAAGGCACTTCCTGCACAAACTTGGCTCCCTGAACTTGGAACCCACATAAAGGCGGAAGGAGAAAATAACTTCACAGAGTTGTCCTCTGACCCCCACACTTTTGTTATAGCATATATACCCACACACATGCATCACACATACACACATGCAGACTAATAAACTTTAAATAGAAATTAAACATATTGACTAAAACAATTCAAAGCAGGTATGTTTCAGATACACAGTGAATTATGTTGGCCCCTCTTACATCCAAAGGGTCTAATCTTGCCCCCTTTGGAGACAGAGGCTCACATTTAAATAAGCAGTTATATAGGGCACAGCACCAGGAGTACAGGCATTACTAGTGAGAATCAAGTGAAAAGAACAACACAACTGTGCAAAGGGGAAACAAGAAGAAAGAAAACAAGTCTAGAGATTTAAGAAGTAAACCACAAGCCAGGTGTGGTGGCGCACACCTTTAATCCCAGCACTTGGGAGGCAGAGGCAGTTGAATCTTTGCGAGTTCAAGGCCAGCCTGGTCTACATAGTGAGTTCCAGGACAGCTGGGGCTACAGGGAGACCCTGCCTCAAAAAGACAAAAAAAAAAAAAAAAAAAAAAAAAAAAAGTAAACCACAAACCTACACTTCTGTAGTGTATAAACTTCCCACTATTATAGTCACTACTTTGGTTTAAGAGCTACCACCCCGCTAAAAGCTCAGACTCACTGCCGAGAGGGGTAACCACTTTAAGCATGTGCCACATCTCAGTTATAGGTTTGCCAGATCAATTAAAGACGACCTAAGAGAGACAGACCCGTAAAAAAGAGGAAGAGGCCTACCTAGACACCTTTGATTTAAAGAAGGAGAAACAAAAACAAAGCCAAGAAACAGAAAGCATCTGGGATAAAAAGGTCTGGGTAGAGTACAATAGTCACCAGCTCAGGGCATGAGAAAGACACTAGACTCCTGGGACTGAAGGATGAAGAGCTGAGCTGCAGACAAGATGAACAGAAGGCTGGTGTCCCAACACTGTGACCTCACACATGGTCCCAGGCTTGACCCCGAAACTGCCTCAGAACAATTCACTGGAGTAGTCCAGGCAGCAGTGCGCATCTTCAGAGGAGCACTGACCAGACGGGATAGGATGAAGATGCTTAGCAGTTCAAGAGAAAAGAGCTCTACAGGGTCTGGATGCGAAAAATGCAACTGTTACTGCTCAGCAATTCTACTGAGTACTTCTAAGACACACAAAGTAGCCAGGCAATTGAGTCATTACTGATTTTATTCGGTGATGTCACAATGCCTCTTAACAGATCATGTTTTGTTGGGAAACCGTGCTGTTAGGGTTGTAGTTCTCCATGTCCAGATAGCCCTAAGGGGCTCGGCGCCAAATGGAAGGACTCCCCTTTTCAGCAGGGGGCCTCCT
>NW_008331125.1:5086928-5107992 GCF_000622305.1 Nannospalax galili | reverse complement strand
CCCGGAAGGGCTTTCTTCTGTCAGTGCTCACTGGCCGTCCTGACTCCATTCGCTGCTTCTGCTCCCCCTGCCCTCGTGGATCGGTGGCCAATGACCCGCGAAGAGAGGGAGAGACCCCCGCAATGTTTATCTGCAGTTAAATTAATCATTATAGGTCAGCTTTGATCTTCGAAAGCAAAGGGTTCACAGAGCTAAGCTGCTGTGATCTGTGTGTGAGAATGTCCAAGCTCAGCAAGCACCCAGAGAACAGTCACTGCTCTAACCTTTCCTTGTAGAAATTCAATGAAGCTTTTCTTCTCATTTATACTTTTCAAAAGTTTGACTCATAAAACTGGGAGAAAAAATATTAAACTAAAACATCAATAAGATTATCTTTTTCAGCGATGAGGATGGCACAGGTATGCATATAGGGTAATTATATCCAAAGTAGAGGTGAAATGAACACTTACTTCCTTATGCCACTGACACAAATGTAAGTTAAAACAACCAATCTAAAAGTAAACTTGGCAATATGCTATCAAAACTAAAATATGTATTTATGGTCTCTGACCCAGCAATGACGTACCTAAGAAATTACTCTTGGAAAATAATTGTGGGTCAGGTAAGTCTCTCCCCAGAAATCCAGCAATAAGAATATTTACTAATGTATTACTTGCAAAACAGAGAAAAACACAATCTAAATATCAATCAGATATTTAGACTGATTGGACTCAGTGGCTCATGTCTATAATCCCAGTATTCAGAAAGCTGAGACATGAGGAGTGCCACAAGTTAAAGATCAGCCTGCACAACATAGTAAGTTTCAGGTCAGCTTGGTCTATACTGTAAGACTGATCAAAAAAGTTTAAAAAGTAAAAATTTAAAATTTAAACCCAAAGCATCACTCTTAAGTCAATTATGATGTATCTCTAATATAGAATACTATGTTGTCAATGATGACATATCAACAACAACCTCAACAGCAACTAGTAATGAAAGGTTTACTGTGTGATAAGCATTACTGTAAGTACTTTACATATACTAAGACATTCAATACCAAACAAAATATAAACTGTCATTCTCACTTTAGAGATAAGGAAAAAAGAGACTGGGGCAGAGGTTGAAGTGAAGTAACATTATTTAATTTGCCTCAGGTGGCACAGAAAATAAAGGACACGTCATGAACTCAAACACTGAATTCCAGAGTCTGTGTTCTTGGTCACTCAAATATCAATCAAGAATCGTTAAAGATATGGAATTTGTTCCATTGTATTGCTAAGGAAGAAAAACTAAGTTGTGAAAAAAGAAAGAAGTGTGAGATAAAGAGGAAGGAAGGGAGAGAAGATATTTTTTAAAAACGATAAGAATATAATGAACATTTTAGTGTACCTCTGCTAGTTTTGAGTATGTATGACTTATATGTCCCAATTTTTTAATGTATTAGATTGATAAGCACATAGCAGTGATTGAGATAATAAAACCAAAATGCACTCCATAGAGTTTTCAATGACAATAGCAAACTCCTGCAGTGTTTAGTATGTGCCAAAACTAAGGTAAGCACTTTGTACATACTAATTCGCTTAATCCTTATTACAAAATGCCAGCAAAGGAGCCTGGCAAACACTTGAGTTCCCACTACCAATTTTATAGAACTGATAATGTCTCCTCCTTTACCTGGACTCTTCGCAGATGAGCCACACGTTCCTCTATGGAGGTCTGCAAGGCCAAAGGGACTTTCAGAATCTCCTGGTAATTGTCCATCAGAAATGTTACCAACCTAGCAGCTAGTAACTCATCCAAGTCTACTTCATCCTTAGAACACAAGATGCACCGGGAAAATGTCTGAACCATCTTTAAAAAAAAAAAAAAAAGGCAGAGAGAGGGTAAAAATAAACGCAAGTGATTGCTTTGTTGTCTTCCCTGAACTGAGTGCAAACTAATTTACAAAAGGCAAATGCGAAGGATTGTGAGAAGTGGCCCAAGGCACAGGGTGTACATCCATTCCACCAGGCACCTGGTCGCATCTGGCTGTCTCATCAGCCAGCAGAAGGAAATATGAATCTCCCATTTAAGAGACCTAGTAGAGAGACACTTATCTTAGGAATTGTTTAAAATTCCTCCTTTTGTGTAAGGTTTTATATCCTTCTATCCTAGTTTGCTTTCCACTGCTGTGATAAAACACTGACCAAAACCAAGTTGTGGGGAAAGGCTTTATATTAGCTTACACTCCCTTGTCACAGTCCATCACTGAAGGAGTCAAGGCAGGAACCCAGAGGCACGTATTGAAGTGGAGACCCTGGAGACCACTGCTTATTGGTTTGCTTTCTTTGGCTTGCTTGGTTATCTTTCTTATAGAGCCAAGGCTCACCTGCCCAGGACTGGCACTGCCAGGGGACTGGGGCCTCCACATCAACTACAATTAAGAAAATGCTTCACAAACATGGCCACAGGCCAGTCTGATCTGAGAAATTCTTCTACTGAGGTTCCTTCTTCCCAGGTGACTCTAGTTTGTGTCAAGTTGACAAAAACTAACTGCACACTTGCATGCATAACTACACCCCCTCCCCCGAAAATTACGAGGACCATGAGTTGACTCCTGTAGCACATTTAATTTCAAAGTACTTCATGGTCATTTGGTCAAATAATATCCCAATTTCATTACTGTTCTTTTTTAATCTGTATACTTCAACCATTATATCTTTTCCTGGATAGCTTATTTTCCCAAAGATTTTAGATGTGCATTTGACAATCATCTTTGAACAAAGAAGCTATACAATAAGTGATGAGACTCTTTATGGTAACCAGAAATATAAGTATATAACTAACATAAAATAATATAATTTCCATAGAATTCATTTGACTACTTCATTCTTAATTTTACCCTCTGGATTTTCTTTTTTCCTTTTCTTTCTAGTTAACAATCTGATATCAAAACCTACTGTCTACGACTAGTTTTCATCAATACACTGTAAATGTCACTTTATCTTCACTCAAATTTATGTGTACAGAAAGATACAGGCAGAAATTTTCACTTAGAGACAATAGATTTCAGATCTATGAATGCCTTGAAATTATACACAAAAATTTACACTTTTATGTATGTATTGATGTAGGAAGAAGAACAAAGTTTTCTTCCACTTTTCAGAAAGTTTCATTAGCTCAAAAAGGGATCACAAGTCACCCCACCATGCACTGCATGCTCCCTCAATCTGACCCTATGCTTCTCTAAAGCTGGGGCAGGGGATGCCCAGGAAGTGAACAGCAGCTTATAAGAACACGGGAAGAACATGCATGGCACTGGAGAAGCAATCTTGCTGCAAAATTCCTTTGTGAGAAAAATGGAGATTTTGTTCATACGTACATTCTAAGCATATGCTGTTTTAAAGCACATGCTCACAGAAGCAGAATATGTTAAGTAGCAATCAGTCATGGGAAGAAGGGGTTGGGGGAAGAGAAGATGCCGATTAAAGAGTGCAAAGCTCCACCTAGGTGTAAGTTTTCAGAACCTATTGCACAGCAACCATGACCATAATTAATAACAATGTATTATTTGTGTCAATACTGCTGAAAATTTTGACTTTAAATAAATAGGTGATGGACATGTTAGTGTGAATTAATTTTTTTAATTTATTATTTTTATTTTACTTTATGTGCATGTGTGTATTGCCTGCATGTATGTAAGTGCACCTATGTTGTGCAATGCCCACAGAGGTCAGAAGAGGGAGTTGCATTCCTGGAACTGGAGTTATAGATGGCTATTAACAACCATGTGGGTGCTGGATCCTCTACAAAAGCCACTAGTGCTCTCAATGGCTGAACCATCTCTCCAACACCTTGAATTAACTTTGTTTATAATGAATACATATATCAAAACAGCACATTGTGTACATAAATGTATAAAATTTTTGTCAATTAAAAATAAAAATTTCTATGCCAGGAATGACTTTAATCCCAGTACTAGAGAGGCAGAGGCAAGTGGATCTCTGTGAGAGCAAGACCAGCCTGGTCTACATAGTGAGCTCAAGATCAGCTGGGGCTATAGGGAGACCCTGTTTCAAAAACAAAGAAAAAATGTTTTTTTCTAAAAATCAGTGTAAGGAAAGCCACATGCTGACATTACAAAGTAGAAACCAAAATTTAGCAAGTATTTTTAGGCAAAACTAAGAAATATTATCATTCATGGACCCTTGGGCCACAGCACGAGATGCAGGCTCTCTTCTCCCTAGTCTAGCTGTACTTCCTCTCTCTTTAATCTGCTATATATGCGGCATCTCTCTTGATAGGCTAACCAAGGCTTTGCAGTGTTTCTGTGCTGCCATTGGAGAGAATGTGGTTTTCTGATTCTGTCTGTCCACCTTCGTTCTCTTTGTGCTGACAGTAGGTATCCATCAATCAAATGGTAAGAACGGCTAGAGCAGCTATCTCCACATGACAGCAGCCTGCTTTTGGCTCCCTCTTTACTTTCCATTATGTTCTTCAAAGTCCTTACACCAAAAGTACAATATCAATCTGTGATGGCTGGCCTCCTCGCTCTTCAGGTCTCCCTTGCACTTTCCTCTGACTGTCCAGAATAGGAAAGCTGACTCAGTCAGGTTTCAGTCTGAAAACACAAGTCACAATACATGCTAACAATCAACCTACCAGTGTCCGGGTGCCAAAGCCATCACACAGTGGTGGCATCTCTTCGTTTAAGCAGATCCTTGCCATCATCCTCATCAACAGCTGTAACTTTCTCCTATTTTCAGGAGGCAGAAGGAGACAACAAATCTGAAATGCTTCAATTGCCATTTTCTCTTTCTGTAACAAACCTGATTCAAAAGAGATGTTTCTTTTAAAGCAGTCTGCTCCACTCTGTATGTTTGCATCTTCACAAATACATATTATTAAAATCATATAAAATAGTTTCACAGATTCAACTATGCCTGGCCAGGTACAATACAGATACACTGTGACTCACAAATTAGCACAGAAAATGCAAACCATCAACCAGGGATGAGATGTGGAATAAACACAGCCATTTCCCCTTCTGTCCACAACCATATAGACAGAGCGACATATTCACAGTGCTTTCCCACTGAATCAGGAGCAGTTCATCTGGCACTAAAACCTAAACCCAAGAACTTACAAAGCTATCAAGAATATAACAATATATAATACATCACAACAGAATGAAGGACAACTGTAATCATCCCAAATTCAGAAGACATCTGATAATATTCACCATCCTTTCATGATAAAATGACTGAACAAATTAGGAATAGAAGGACCACACCCTAACATACTAAGGGCCATTTACAATAAGAAATGGATGGGAGATGGCTCAGTGACTAAAAGAGCTTGCCACACAAGCCTCATGACCGGAGTTCAATCCCTGGAACCCATGCAAAAAGCCAGATGCCCTCTGTAAGCACTCCCACAGTGCAATGGGAGCGGAGAAGAACCACCCAGAAGCTCACAGGCTAGCTAGTCTGAAGTATACAGCACATAAATGAGACTCTGCATCAGAAACAAGGTGGAAGGAGAGAACTGACTCCCTAAAATTGTCCTTTGGTCTTCATACACATGCCATGACATACGCACCCACTTTCTCTCTCTCTCTCTCTCTCTCTCTCTCTCTCTCTCTCTGTCTCTCTCTCTCTCTGAAAGAAAACAAAATACAGAAAGAAAAAAAGAAAAGAAAGAAGGAAAGAAAACTTTAAAAAGCACTTTATTAAAAAGAGAAAGAGATACCATTATACTAATGGGGAAAACTGGAAGCTTCTCTAAGCCTGAAACCAGACAAGGATGCCTACTTCCACCACTTTTATTCAACATGGCTGTGCAAAACGAACCAAGATTACACTACCTGACTTCAAAGCATACTAGAGAAAACTACAGTAAACAGTAGTAAAGTAGCATAGTATTAGCATAAAAACAGACACACAGACAAATGGAACAGAATAGAGCCATGCCCTCGCAGCCAACTGGTTCTCAACAAAAGTGCTAAGAACACATACAGAAACAAGGACAGATGATCCAACAGTGCTGGAGACTGGACAGCCACATACAGAAGAGTAAAACTAGATCCCTCCTCCTCCAAATGGACAGAAACTTAAATGTAAGATCTGACACTATTAAATTTCTAAAACAAAAGATGGGGGTGCTTCAGGACATTGGAATAGACAATGATTTTTAATAAGACCTCCAAAAGCACAAGAAACAAAAGCCAAAACAGGCAAGTGGGATCCATTAAACTTCCTTTGCTGTGCTCCCACACAGCAAAGGAAGCAGCAAGCAGAATGCACAGGCAACCTACAAATTGGGAGAGTCTATGCAAACCGCATGCTGTGGTTTGGGCCTCTGAGCGTCTTCCAAAGGCTTATTTCCCAGCCTGTGGTTCTGCTGACAAGTGGTAGAATCTTTTTTAGGGTGTGGGATCTAGTAGAAGGATGTTAGATTATTGGTGAAATGTTCTTGTAGGGGAAATCAGGACCCTACACCTTCACTATATGTCTATTGTAGCACTATTCACAATAGCTGAGAAATAGAAATAAGCTAAATGCTCATAAATGGATAAACAGATAAAAAAAATTACACACACACACAGGGCTATCATGTGGCCACAAGATGAATGAAATCCATATAATTTGCAACAACATTAATGAATCTAGAGATCATTAGGCTTTGTTTGTTTATTGATATGTTTGAGACAGGTCTTGCCCAGAATGACCTGGAATACCCTATGTAGCATAGGCTGGCCTCAAACCCACAGCAATCCTCCTGCCTCAACCTTCCAATTCTGGAGTGACAGGCATGAGCCTCCATGTCCAAAGGAGATTATTATGTTATATAAAGTAAACTAGGAATAGAAAGGCAAGAGCCTCATGATCTCAATTATACACAGAATCTTAAAAAAAGTTCATCTCATAGAAGAGGAGAGCAAAATGGTACATGCCACAGGCCAAGCAAAACGGTAGGGGGTTGATCAATGTGTACTAAGTAGAAGTTAGATAGGACTAGAAAGTTCAGGAATGCTATTGTATAGTTAAGTGGCAACAAATAATAAAGACTAGCTCTAGGTCAAGTGAGATGGCACAACAGGTAAAGGTGCTTGCCACCAAGCCTAATGATCTGAGTTCAATTCCTAGGATCCACATGAGGGAGGGCAAGAACCAAAGACTAAAAGTTTTTGGTCTTCTGACCTCCACATGCATGCTGTGATATGCATGTGCGTGCACGCACACACACACACACGCACACACACACACACACACACACAAACACACACACACACACACACATGAATGAATGAATGCAATTAAAAATCGAAACTAGCTCTACTTCATCACCAAAACTTAGTACTGTCAGTTACTTTGATTTTAGCAATTCTAGTACATACATAGTAGAACTTCACTGTGACTTTAATTACATTTTCCAAAGGATTAATGATGCGAACATCGTTTTGTGTGCTTATTAGGAAATCATCTCTCTTTGTATAATGTCCATTAAAAGTCCTTGCCCTTTATTTGTATTAATTGTCTCATTACTGAAGAGTTCTGTATATAGTCTAGTGTATTAGTACCTTTATACATCACTATGACAAAACGCCTGATATGAGCAACTTAAGGAAGAAAGGGTTTACATTGGTGGTTCACAGTCCCATCACTGGAGGTGGAGGTGGTGCAGTGGGAACTTGAGTCAACTGGTCACAGTGTCCTCAGGAAGCAGAGACATAAATGGCTGTGCTCAGTTCACTTTCTCCTTTTTATTCAGCCTGGGACCAGAATGGTCCTGCTCATAGGATAGGTCTTCTCAACTCAATTACCCTCAACTAGATAATCCCTCACAGACAGAAACTTGTTTCCATGGTGAGTCTAAATCTCACCAATTTGACAGTCAAGATTAACTATAACATCTGGCTTCAAATACTTCTCAGATATACAATATGAGTGTGTTATTCTACTTTCTTTTTCTTTTCTTTTTTTGGTCTTTTTGAGACAGGGTCTCCCTGTAGCCCCAGCTGTCCTGGAACTCACTAGGTAGACCAGGCTGGCCTTGAACTCACAGAGATCCGCCTGCCTTTGCCTCCTGAGTGCTGGGATTAAAGGCGTGCACCACCACACCCGGCCTTTTCATTTTCTTAATGGTATATATCACTTTAAAATATATTCTTATTGGGCAGGACATTTTCTTATGTCTTACGTTTTTATCGTTTTTGCTTAAATTTTAATAACTATAAATTCAAGCATACGGAAACGCCTTTGTCTTAGAAAACAAAAATTAAACAACAATGTATTTATGCTATCATTGCTGACCTGACCTTGTTTTGCAGACAGATGGCGGTTACATGGCCAGAGTATGAACAACAGGTATAATTCTGGTGGTTCTAAGAAGAGACAACACCATTGTTGACAAATATAATCTGTTGGTGGTGCTTGTGGAAAAGAAAATTCTGTTCATAAATTCTAACATGACTTACAGGCCAGAAGGGGAACAAAGCTAATGAAATGCCTCAACAGAGTTTGAATAAAGCACAGACTTTGAAAATTAGTTAAAACAGACATGTAAAACTAGGGTAGTATGTTGGATTATCTCAGGTTCAAAACAAACTACTGCAGCAATATCTACACACATTTCCAAGAATTTTTCCTTCCATCAGTAGGTGTTGGTAAACTTTACTTAGTTATTTTCTAATACAGATGTTAAGCCCCAAAGCCAGAATGTGAGAAAAGAAGAGAGATGGGACGAACCCACTCAGAAACTCTGCAGAGAGAGAAGGCCCTTTTCTTTTCTTCATTCTGAGAGACAGAGTATGCTGAGTGTATCTGACAACATACATTCTCAGGAACTTTTTGAGAGGAACATTTTCCAGGCCTACTAGACCTGAAATGGCCAGTCTGCACTTTTCTTCTAAGCCTCAACTTCTTTCTCTCCTCTACAACTTCTGACTGAGAGCCATGGGCCTTGTTGGTATGCATCTCAACATCACCCATGACCTGCCCATCTTTCTGAGAAGAAGGGCTGTCACAGTAAAAACCGCCTCTGGAAATGGTCTATCCCTATTCACACTGGGCATGTCTCCATTGAATGTGGTACGTACATGTTCCATCCCCACATCTTTCCCACTGCCATCCTAGTTATCACTGCTGCTATTTATGGGCAGCTCTACCCTGGAGCTGTTCAGGCCAGCTGGCAGGGGACAAAGGTTTGAGCTGTCCCACACTGTGGTACCTGTCCTTATGCAGGGGCATCAGTAGCTCAACAAAATGAGACAACACTGCTGGTAGATGAAGATTTGGGGGCATAGCAGAATAATCTACCATTCTCAGGCAAGAAGCCTAGTCTCCTTACCCCTCTTTTGACATTTCCTAATGGAGTCTCAAACAGGAGACGTTTCTAATTTTAATGAAATCAATTTGGTTGAAGTTTTATTTATTGTTGATTCTTTCTGTATGTTATGGTATCTTTGGCTACCCAAGATTGCAAGAATTCTCTCCTAAATTTTCTTTTGAGGGTTTTAGTTTTATTTGTTAAGTTTGAGTCTATGACCCACTCTAAGGTGAAGTTTGAACATGGGATGAAGAGAATACAAAGGTTCCCTTTTTCCCATTGTTCTAGTATCACTTACAGAAAATATTATCCTCCTCTTAATTTCTCTGTTAAAGAAAAAATCAGTTGCATACTGGTATAGGAAACTATTTTTGGACTTGCTCAAAAAAGACTGAACTATAAAGACTCTTAGGAGAGCCTGGAGGTCCCAGAAAGGCCAAGAGATTCATGTCTGTTGAACAAGAGGAGAGACTTAAGAATGACTAGGGAAAAAAAAAAAAAAAAGCCAAAGTTTTGGTTTTGCTGAAAAAATTTAAAAGGGGAAAAAAGAATATACTAAGCCAAAAATCAAAGAATTCAAACTACAATTGGCAAGAACGTCCTGCTTACAGAAAGACAGAGCAGGGGCTGGAGAGATGGCTCAGCAGTTAAGAGCACTGGCTGCTCTTACAGAGGACTCAGGTTGATTTCCAGCACCCACATGGTGTCCAACAACCAACTGTAACTGCACTTCTAGGAGAATATGACACCCTCTTCTGATCATGGGCATTGCACAACATGTATGCACTTACATACATGCAGGTAACACAGTCATACACATAAAATATATATATAAAAAAAAAAGACAAGCGAGGGAGAGAGGTTGTTTCTTTGTTTAAAGTAGGGAACGGCTCACTGTGTCAAGATGATGCCCTCTCATGCATGAGTTTCAAATACAGCACTTCTACAATTCCTCTGGCTTTTCTGATTAGAATGCCCTTCACTCACCCAAATATCAAAGATGAGGCATATTTTATACTGAATTTTTAAAATAAATTTTATCCTTATCTTGCTGAAATAGAAAAATTAGAAAAGTCTAGAAAAATCTTAGAAAAAAAATCTAGAAAAATCTTAGGTTTTTTTTCAAAAGTTTTGTCACTGATCTTAGTGATCATTGATATAAATAGCTTATATATTAGTTATAGTCAAGGAAAACCTAGACATTTCCCTAAACTGCCACTTTTAAGGATCATCTAACTCCACTTTGCTCTAACAATTGTCAGAGAACAGCAGTCATTACATCTACAGGATAATTCAACATCTTGACCCATCTGCATCTTCAGAAACCCTAGCCCCAAGTCCTGGGTCCAGAAAGCAGACACCACCACCAAGAATTTTGGAACTACAGGAGCAAGAGCCCTCTCTCTGCACAAGCACAACTAGGTACTCTTTGAGAAAACAGGTGATACTGGATAGGACCCGAGGTTGCTTGAAGAATGTTAAGGACAGAAAGGTAACAAGATAAAGATGGTGTACTGCTCTACAGAGTCTCCTGCAAGTCACCTGACAAAAGACCCAGTGACTGAGATACCTAGCCTTTGAATAGTCTAGACTAAACAGACACCACATACACACACACACACACACACACACACACACACACACACGCACACATGCATGCACGCACGCACACACACAGAGACCCTGTAGACTACTGAGTCAGATGACCCAGTACATAACGACTCTAGTGAATGATGTCACTTCCTAGATTTAACAGTTAGAAGAAAGTAACAAATAACAAAGAGCTATCACCTCAGCCTTCCTGTCCACTAGCATGTAAACCAGGAGTCACAAGCTGCACTGTCTACAGGAGCACACAAATGAAGTAAGTAAAAGAACAAAGAATCAAGCCAATTAGCCTCAGCCTGAGAAACAACGGAATACACTGGTAACTTAGCAAGCTGGAGTCCACGTCCCTGAAACATTTGCCTCCAAAGGCACTACACAGCTGTAACAGCTTGTGTCACCAAAAATAAGGCCCAGACTGCTAGATACCCCCATCTTTCTGTCTAAAAGAGCCATAAATATGAATTTGTACATGAATGTCCTGTTTCTTGGAAATCTTAAACACACAGTTCAAACTAGATATACTTATGGCATACTTACATAAGGAAGCTTAGCACAGACCAAGAGTATGGTCACTCAGCTTCCAAAGCTCTCTTCCCCACACTCATCTCCTTCTTTACCCCAATATGCAAATTACCAAATACTTCACAGCTCAATGGACCCTGGGGTGGGGGTTTAGTATGAGTAAAAGATGACATTCTACCTTGTTCACAACAATGGAGAGTCAAACACACTCATCTTGTGAATCAAGGATCAATTATGGACAGTTGGTTTGGTCAGAATGCTAAACCAAATTAAGTAAGTTAACTGTTAGTAAAATATAAGCCTTATATCTCCAAACATGTTTTTCCTTTTTTTGTTTTGTTTTGTTTTGTTTTTAATGTTGTTTGATTCCAGAGACAATTCCTTGCTATGTAACCCAGACTGACCTTGGGAATATGATCTTTTAGATTCAACCTCCTATGCTGGGATTACAGGCTTGGGCCACCACACCTACATCTTCTCTTTGAAACTTTTTAAGTGGACTTTGATACCCAGTTTCATGCATCAATGATAACCAACAGCTGTCATGGTGCCAGCACCAGTAGCAAGGTCCATCCTACTCAAACCAGAAAAGTAAATAAACCTCAAAAGAAGGATATTAACTCAAAATCACTTCCATTGAAGACACTGTACCAAATTTTAGCTGCTACACAAAGTAGACTGAAAGTAAAAGAAAACATCCTATTTCAATCAAAGCACCATGCTATTTTAATGAAAGCCCAAGTTTAAGAGATGAGAAAACTCTACTAGAATTTAACCTACATATCTAGATATTTCCTTTTATCCACAGACTCTGTATTACTCTTTATTAATCATGTAAACAAATTATATTCTTTCCCTACATGAAGACATAGAAAATGGTTTTCAATGAAGAGTGTCTCAAACATATTCACTTGGGAAGGACTGGCACCATGGTCAGATTAATATGCAACATGCAACTGTCCTTTTTGGCTGATACCCAAAGGTAATAAATTTCCTAATTCTCCTAACCATTCTCTAGCTCAAATCCTTTATATTTTAGAGGGTAACTAACTCCAATATCAATTTGGAATACAGCCAGTTTTACATCCTTGCTGAGATCAAAATAAACAATCATGAAGACAGACCAATTATATAAAAAACAAGATGGATTCTAATAGGAATTTCTGTTTTCAAAAACTCCAGTTCTTCTGTTTCCAAATCAAACAGCTTGACTATAGAATATTATAAAAAATGGAAAACGAGGGGCTGAAGAGATGTCTCAGCAGTTAAGAGCACTGGGTGCTCTTGCAGAGGACCTGGGTTCAGTTCCTAGCACCCACATGGCAGCTAACAACCACCTGTAACCCCAGTTCCAGGGGATCCAACACCCTCTTCTGATCTCCATGGGCATTACATAACCTGAGTATACCCACATACATGTAGGAAATACATTCATATACATAAAATAAAAATAAGATATTTTTAAAAAATAAAAAATGAAAAGAAAATGTAAGAAGTGATTTTTAATCCCGTCTTTAGAACTCTACTCGACAGCGGTATGAAAGCACTGAAGTGTTGTAATGGGAATCAACTCACTACTTAGTCCATGAGCCTCCAGTCAATGTTGGCTGAAAACAAACACCAAGAAGACCCAATAGTCTCAAAAGCCCATAATAGACCTGGGGTGCTGGCACATGCCTGTGATCCCAGCACACACAGAGAACATACGTCTGAGAGGTGCCCAGTACTAGGTGACACATCTACAGTTGAACCTCTATAGCTAAGGCTCATGGAACATAGCAGAACATGTGGGTAGAGAGGAAACTAATGTATTCCTCAACTCTCACCAGTAAAGCTTCCTATACAACAGAATGTGATATACACAGAAGGCCACAACTGGCCAAGTTTTAAAGAATAAGAGACTGCAGAACATAGGATAGGTCCTATATGAAACCTCACTGACCTGTGGCTCAGTGACCATTGTAGAAGGAGCAGAAAGATTTTAAGAGCCAGGGCTGGTTCATGAACACACAGAAGCTGAGATTTTTCAGACCACTGGAAGCTTTCACATGTAAACTTGTGACAATGGTGGTATCGAGCACAGGACCCATGCAACTCAATTAAACAAGGGCCCAAAGGGGAGGAGAGAAATGGGTGATGGGCAGCACTAGACTGAGAACTATTGGAGACTGATTGCTGCTGGATGAGGGAGAGTACACCTTACATATGATCTCTAGATGGGCTGATCTCTAGATAGACTCCAATGGACAAATTTATACTGAAGGACATTTGGGTACAAATTGTTTTGGGATAGGACTTAACATGTATGGTGGAATTCATGAGATCTGGAGGGAAGATAAGGGGGGTATGGATGGGGGAAGGGGTCTAAATTTGATTAAGGACTATTGTAGGAAATTATAAAGACTCAATAAAAAATATGAAATATGTATTAAATTTTAAAAAGACCCTAGCCACTGCTCAAGCATGATAACTTCGAAGTGGATCACAGAAGTCAGTGAGAACTGGAATACTGATTGAGCAATAAAGAGCTGAGTGGGAAAAAAAAAAAATAACAAAAGAGACCAACTGGGCCTAAATAAAATACCAAAAAGACCCAGGGGTATCAAAACTCCATAGTACACTAAATAGGTCCTTCATTTGTCTCCAGTGTCAAAATGTCTGCACAAGGTGCTTCAGTGGGTAAAAGTACTCACTATGGAAACCTGGCAACCTGAGTTCAATCCCCAGAAACCATGTAAATGTGGAAAAAGAAAAACAACTCCACAAGGTTGTCCTCCATATGTGCACTAACATACATCATGCACAAACATACACATACACAATAAAAAATAAGAAATTTTAAAGTAGTTACCACTACATACATGATTTATAGTTACTTTATTTGTTATTATCAGAGAATTTACAAAAGTTTGATCTAAAGTATAGTGCTATGGGCTCAGGCAACTTATTAACATGTGGCTGACATTTTCTTAAGATGCTATGGCAGCACCCAGACTTTGCAAAAAGCAAGACAGAAATGAGAAAGAAAAGAAATGCAAAGAAAGTAAGAAAGGTAAAGACGGAAGGAGAGAGCTGTAACCAAGGAGGATATGCACACGACAAGCAATTTGACAAGAAAACAACACTCACTGAACAATTATGACAGCCAAAAGGAAAATCTGATTTCCAAAAAAGAAATAATAGTAACAATATGGATCCCCTTTTACCATGTGTCCTTCACAGTGTACATTCTGAGGTATAATTCTACTTGAAGAATAGAAACAAGGTTCATCGTGAACAAGTTACTATATTTATTTTGCATGTTTCAAATAAGAAAGTCCTAGAAAAATGTTTCTTCTATAAAAAGAAATTAATTTCTAAATGACAATATACCTCCTACTCGTGAAGTCATATTCAGAGTAATAGATTTAGTCATGAAGAGTAAATGTCAAATCTACATTCTTCTCTATCAATAAAGTTATACTCTTAACATAAAAATGATATTCAATGCTCTATTCTTTCTTAAGAAATAGAACCTGCTGGTCCTTTGCATTTTATGATTCAGCTTAACTATTTTCCATTATGCTTTTCACGCAGCAAGAATTAATATAGTATCCATTTTCATTTAGAAAATGACCAGGTTGCTACCTTTCACTATGTGGGAAGGTACTATACAGGCTGCTAGGGGAGAAAAGTCATCAACAGTCTTACCCAGCTGTGGCCCCTGCATGCTACACTTCTGAACTGAAAGGCAAGATGTGCCCACTGGTACAACAGTGGCATGATTGTAACAGGGGTAATCAACCACTTTCTGATTGGGTTTGAGGCCCAGTTCCACAGGAGGGAATTCACGCCTGGTACTGTAAACCTGGTCAAAACATGGCTTGGGAGGTCATAAGCACTAATAGAGACGCTTTTAAAACAATTACTATTGTTTTGCTAAATGGACATGTTACATTGACTGCCTTCTAATATTTATGTTTATAGCTATAGATTAGTGCTGCTGTCAGTTTTGGTCAGAGAGGCTTCTTTTTCAGTGGGTGGTGGTTACTGTAGAGGCTTATAACTGGTCAAAGTGTTGACAATAAGTGACTACTGAATGTTCAGCCATAAATGCTACATCTATATCACCCCCTCCAAGGCTTAGGGAACATCACAGAAGAGGAGGCAGAAAGAATGTAAGAGCCAGAGGAAGAGGAGGAATGTTATATAAAGCTGTCTTCCAGGCATGACATGCTATTGCAACTCATGAACTCACAGCCAGTATGGTGACTTGCAGAAAACAGGCACAAGAGAGGGCTCATCAATATTCCATTGTGGATAAAGATTTACATAGTTAAAGACTACTGGGGAGCCATGTCTAGACACCATGTTGTATTTGAATAACTTTTGTGCCAATAAATGACATCATAATTTTTAAAAAAAAAGATTGCTGGAGGGAGAGGGTCACGAGGCTCCATCCCTCCTTGAAAGGATATTGGCAGTTAAAGGTTGCTGGAGGAGGAGGAGACATTTTCTTCAAGGGTGTAGATCACTGGTAAGGTGACCATGCTCCTATAAATAACCTTTCAGCCATGCTCTGGTAAGCAACCCTAGTGAAACTCATTAGGACATGCACACACAAAGACATGAAAGAAGTGGACCAGCTAGGAAGAAGAAAGGAACCAGCAGGAGTGGGAGGGGGCAAGAGAGAATATTGGGAGGGGTGAATATGATCAAAATGCATTATATACCTGTATGAAAATGTCAGAATAATAGATCTATTTCTATGTATAATTAATATATACTAACAAAATAACAAATGAACAAAGGATAAGATAATAAAAATACATTTAAAATGAGATATGAAAAATTTTTTTGAATGATCTGAAATTCTGCTAATGGAACTCTCAGGACAAGGAAAAAAGAAATAATTCAGTATCAATAATGTAGATCTATGTTCATTATATACTTACCTAACACACTGACAAAAGCATCAAAAAGATGAAATGTAAGTAACGGCTCCTTCAGATGGCCATAGTAATCTGCTATCGTTTTAAAGACATCTTTTTCAAATCCCAGGTACATAGGCTGCTTCCAGTCTGAACAGTTGGGCCCTTTCAAAACAGAAAAAAATCATGAAGAAGAAGGCTACTTCTAAGTACTACAGTCTGACTGTATGTATGGTACGTACAGATATTCAGGACACACAGACGTCTGCATGGAGAAATTTGACACTATACCTTGGATTTTGAATGAGGGGCTTATTTGGGAGGGAGATTGTTTGTTTTGTTTTGTTGGCTTGTTGGTTTTCTGAGATAGGGTCTTCCTGTAGCCCCAGCTGCCTGGGACTCACTCTGTAGACCAGGCTGGCCTCTATCTCACAGAAATCCACCTGCCTCTGCCACCAGAGTACTGGGATTAAAGGTATGTGCCACCACACCTGGCCCTTTTGCTTTTACTTTTATTATTATTGTTGTTGTTATTCCTTTTGCTCACACAAATATAATTTATGTTTAATGAAATAAATTATAAAATGAGGAAAAGCACTGGTACACTTCCATTTTTTAAAGAAAATCACTTTTTATGACTTTCTAAAAGGCATTTTTATTAAATGTAAGCAACAATTTTCTTTGAAATAGTCAATATTCTCTTAGTCTTGATAAAGTTGATAAAATAACCATTAGTTAACATGTGTAACAGATGAGTTAATTATAAAGGAATTTTTACAGTTTTTCATTATTTCATCATTGCTATATTATAAAATCCTCCAGTCAGAGTTCTAACAAACTACTTCAGACAAATTAAAATTTAAACATTTTAAAAAGATAACTTGAGCATTTCTCAGGGGGTTCAGTGTCTGAACATTAGTGCATATGTATACCTGAGGGCTGTATGGCAAGGAACACAGTGCCAGACAGGAGAGACTTCCTTTTGAGTGGTTGGTGAGAACAGTCCAAGAGACTCCCAAAATAATACAGGCAATTGCCAGAGCTCTTGGTTGTCTCCCAGAACTGGAAGATAAGCCCCTACTGCTGAAGACAGAACATACTTTGGACACAGGACTTGGAGCAAAGGAGCAGGAACTGATCTGGAAGCCTTCTACTTGATGTTTAGCTCTCATAGTTCTAAAGGATACTATGCAATCTGCTAAGGGAGAAAATCAATCACTGGTCCAGCCTAGTCCTAAAGCCTAATAACTTTAACTACTAGCACAGCAAAATACCTCTATAGATGCAGTAGTAACACTGTTATCTGAGGGGTAATTAACAGTTATCTAATTGGACTTAAAGCCCTCTCAATGGAACTCATGGGTGGCACTGTAAACACAGCCAAATACATATGGCTGGAGAAGTCATAGATTCTAGAGAAAACCCTATCTCTGTCATATCTTTAGATAAATGAAATTTCTTACCATATACTAAATATGGATCTTTATATTTACAGACAAGTATACCAACACCACTCATCAAAGAAGCTTCTTTTTGCAACAGATGGAGGCTACTGCAGAGTTCCACAGCTGGTCACACACAGAGAATATATGTTTGAGAGATGTCCAGTCCTAAGAGACATATCAACAGTAGAACCTCTACACCTAAGGCTCATAGAACATGGCAGAACAGGGAGAAAATTAGTGCAGCCCTCAACTCTCACCAGCAAAGCTTTCTTCTACAACACAGTGTGATACACATAGGTGGCGGCCACAATTGGTTAAGTTTTAGAGAATAAGAGACTGCAGAGTGTGTGTCCCTGGATAGGACTCCTATATTAAACCTCCTCTACCCATGGCTCAGAGACCATTGCAGAAGAGAGGTCAGAAAGACTGTAAGAGCCAGGGTTGGTCCATGAACATAGGGAAACAGAGGCTTTCAGGACACTGGAAGCTTGCACATGTGAACTTGCAGCAGTGGTGGTATTGAGCACAAGACCCATGCCAACACAATCAGACAAGAGCCCAGAGTGAGGAAAATGGGTAGTGAGAAGGTCCTGGTCCGGGAACTGTTGGAGAATGATTACTACTGGGTGAGGGAGAACAGACCTTACTTACGATCTCTAGATAGGCTAACTAGACTCCAGTGGATGAATTTGTACCAACAGAGATCTGGGTACAAATGCTTGACTGGATAGGATTTAAAATGTATGGTGGAATACATGAGGTGGAGGTGGGGGGAAGCCTGATCTTGGCCATATCCTATGCCAACAGCAGGGCACAGAATGATCCACTTACTCTGGGACCAAAGAGGAATTAAAAACAATCTCAACAACTTGGCAGCAAATGGCCCCAGTCCTCAACAAGCAGAGCAGATTTACACTACTAAGTTGGCAGGCAAAATGAAATTGCCAGAGCCTTGAGGAAAATGCAACTTGTCCCATGAGGACCACAGAAGGAAAGTACAATCATGTTGACCAGTCCCAGGCCAGCAGAAGACTAAGCAATGACAGCCAAATAGATTTCTATGCCCATGAGAATGAACAAAGCAGCTAAGACGAATTCAAGGAAATTCTTCCTACAGAATTGCTAGATCTCCTGCCACCTTCCCCTCACACCCAGGGTCTCTGCAGCTGTTGCTCCAGAGTAGTCTTATCAATGTAGCTCTCATCACTCATCAAAGAAGCTTGTTTCTGAACAATTACAAAGTCCCACAACTGGTCAAAATGCACAGGATAACTGACCATGGGGATCCCAGCCTCAACTCACACATCTATAATGCAATCCCTATACCTAAGGCTCAGGGAACATAACAGAAGAAAGGGCAGAATGATTGCAAGAGCCAGAGGTCCAGGAAGCCTGTTGCTTGGTACTTTCACTATCTAGCATGACATGGGAAGCTATACCCATGAAATATCAATGATTGCCTAAACAAGACTTGTATAATGAAGCCACTAGTTAATATCCCAATGTGGATGGGGAAAATGTCCCAAGGTTGCACCTGCAGATAAGGAGCTACAGGTAATCGAGACATACATACGGGTATATATGTATATATAACAACAATAATGAGAGGTCACAAAGTTCAAAGGGAGTGGGGGAACACAGGAAGAGCTGGAGGGGAAATGGAAGGGTAGAAATGATGTAAATACATTACTTATGCATGAAATACTCTGTGGGGACCTAAAGGCCCCACCTTGCATAGGTCCGAAAGGAAGTTACTGGGGGTGCAGCCTGGCTTGCTTTGAAAGTCTAAAGAATGCTTCCACACTGCTGAGGAGTGCATGATCAGCACGTGACCATCCTTAAGATACACCCTGGGGGGGGGGGAGTTCCAGGTGCCTTTATAAGCTCTGTAACACCTGCAATAAATGAGTCCCTGCTTGACTAGGCTCCCCGTTGCATCTGAGTGTCCCCGGGTAATGGGGGCAGCATGGGCTGGCGAACGGCATGCTTAATCATCCCCAATCATCACCTCCCCAGGGATCGCTGGTTTGAACCCCCGGCAACTGGCGCTCAACGTGGTGCTCGAAGAAAGGTGAAAAGAAGAAAAGAAAAAAGTAAGAAAGAAGAAAAAACAGATTGGGGTCAATCAAGGAGGTTCGGGGTAAGCAAGACCCTAAATATGGGTAACGCAATTTTTAAGTTTGAAAATCCAGCGCTCAAAGGGCTGAGAGATATGCTTAAAAGGAGGTGATTAGATTTGTCAGATCCCATAGCTCAAAAGGTTTGGGCAGAGACGATTCATTTGGCTCCCTGGCTACTTGGGGCTAATGTTTTTACTGGGGATACATGGGAACATGTGGAAAGTCTAGCTCAACAAAGGGAGGATCAATTGGGGGTTGATCTGCCACTGGAGTTCTACCCTATTATTTTGGCCTTAAAGGCATGCTTTCAGCCCGAGAGCCCTAAGCCCTCAGTGCCACCTCCTGATGAGCCTTCAGAAACCCCGGCATGGGAATCATGGGAAGGGTTTGAGGAAGAATGCAGAAATACAACAGAAGTGGAACCAAAAGCAGCCAAAGTAATAAGCACCACCTCGGGCGTGCCTTGGCCCAGCTTCAGGGCTTCCTGAAACCCATGACAACTGTCCCCATTTCCAGGATTCTGGCCCCGCTCAGGAGGCTTCTGTGAGGCCACAGGTGGAAGCGTATCCTATTAATGTAAACCCAGGAGGCACGCGCCCTGACCCCTGGTATCCCTGGGAGGAGAAGAATTTAAAGGAATTTAAAAAGGTGGTGGCTGAGGATGGCCTGGGATCACCCTGGGTAGATACTCTCCTCCAAGGCTTGGCTCATCAGCAGTGTACTACAAAGGATTGGCTGGACCTCACCAAAGCAGTCCTTCCTAGCCCTATATATATTAAATGGTATGACCTCTTTTTGCACCCTCTGTTGGGATGCTCCCCGGCTCTTTGTCAAGGAGCTGTTAGTAAAAGCCTATAATGTTTTCAATGACGGGGGCAGATTTGGAGCTGCAGTGATAGTATACCCAGGGGCAGATGTGAAAAAACCAAAAAGCAGCTCAATTCAAGGAACTCACGGCCTTTGTTTTCTGACAGTATTCAGACTCGTACACTCCACAGAGA
This sequence comes from Nannospalax galili, assembly GCF_000622305.1. Taxonomy (NCBI): domain Eukaryota; kingdom Metazoa; phylum Chordata; class Mammalia; order Rodentia; family Spalacidae; genus Nannospalax; species Nannospalax galili. The sequence goes on along the minus strand of NW_008331125.1, from coordinate 5,087,098 downwards.
GAGAGAGAAGCCCCTATCTTCTTACAGCATCTTAGGGGGCACCAAGGATTGCCTGGGCTTTTATCCCAAGGCAATGCAGAGGCAGACAAGGTGGCTTCCACCCAGGTCCTGTCAGCAGGACTGAATGAAGCTCGGGGGTTACATAACCTCACTCATGTAAATTGGCGGGG
>NW_008331125.1:5032570-5086839 GCF_000622305.1 Nannospalax galili | reverse complement strand
CCTCTGCAACAGCCAGGGGTAAACCCCAGGAGACTCAAGCCCAATTCCTTGTGGCAAACGGATGTCACACACTTTGCTCCTTTTGGAAAGCTTAAGTATATTTTTGTGTCCATTGACACATTCTCATATGCCTGTTGGGCTACTGCTCATAAAGGAGAGAAGTCTAAACATGCTCAGTCTCATTTTCTCTAGTGTTTTACTATGTTGGGATTGGGGACTTCCCCAAAGAATTAAAACTGATAATGGACCATGTTTTGTGAGTAAATATTTACAAGGTTTCTTTTCAATTTGGGGAATTCAACACAATACAGGAATTCCCTACAATCCCCAAGGTCAAGACATTATAAAACGCAACCATCAAAACCTAAATATTCAAGTACAAAAACAAAAAAGGGGAACAAGCCCCCACCAAAAGTTTGGTATGGCCTTATTCACTGTTAATGGTCTTAATTTTCAAAAATTCAGTTGGAATCCCAGTTTCAGAAGCATTGGGGATGACAGGAGCAGAGACCTGAGGTATGGGTAAGATGGAAAGATCCCATCACCGGGCAATGGAAAGGACCAAACCCATTGCTAACCATAGGTCGAGGCTTTGGGTGTGTCTACCCTACAGGAGATCAAAACCCCATATGGATGCCTGCAAAAAACCTTAAGTGGGTAGGCCAGGATCCGACTGACTAGCATGACAGTCCATGGACAATAGTTCATGAGAAAAAATTCCTCTCTTTATCTGTATCCATCTGAGGTGAAGGACCCAGTTCCTTGGCTTCATTGCCAGTCAGCCTCTTTGACAACTGGCTGATTGGCTAAAAGCAACATGGCCCCCCTTTGAGGCCACTGAATTTCCCACCTTCCTACCTTCCTGTCTTTGGCCCTTTCCTCCTCTGACACAGGCCAGAGTTCACTGAGACCCCACCCCTCCCACTCTGTCAGTCTAACTCTGGACTGATTGCACAAGGCTGCTATGCCCTTACAGCCTGGTAGACCACTGTGCAGTGGATGCTGAGTTCCCACACAAGGGAAGGACAATTGTGAGCCTCCTTGATATTAAATAAGATCCCGAAGAGCTGCTGGAAATACCACAAGATTTATTCACTAGCCCACAGAGCCCTATGAGCGTGAGAGCATGTGTCCCTGGCTTCAGGGACATCTTGTAGGCAATCTCACAAAGGTGACCTTCCGTAAACTGGTTTTTGTTTTGTTTTTTAATTTATTTATTATTTTTATTTTATGTGTATGCCTGTATTACCTTCATGTAGGTAAGTGCACCCATGTCATGCAATGTGGGGACCTAAAGGCACCACCTTGCAGAAGTCCGAGAGGAAGTTACTCTGGCTCAGCCTGACTTGCTTTGAAAGTCTGAAGGATACTTCCGCACTGCTGAGCAGAGCATGATCAGCGCATGCCCATCCTTAAGATACACCCTCAGGGGGGAGGGGGGATTTCCAGGTGCCTTTATAAGCTCTGTAACACCTGTATTAAATGAGTCCCTGCTTGACTAGGCTCCAATTGCGTCTGAGTGTCCCCGGGTAATGGGGGCGGCATGGGCTGGCGAATGGCGTGCTTACTCATCCCCAATCATCACCTCCCCAGGGGTTGCTGGTTCAAACCCCCAGCAATTCTCAAAAAAATTAAAATTAAAAAATAAGGCCACAGAATCACTCCACTTTAATTTTTTTAAATAAAAATTTCTAGATCTAAGGAAAGAGGACCATCCTGGACCATCACAGCTCAATTCTCTGGGAAATCATGATGTGGCTCTTTGCAATCCCCTAAAAAACTTTTTTTACCAGGGGATGGAGAGATGATTTACAGTTAACAGCACTTACTGTTCTTGCAGAGGACCTGAGTTCAGTTCCCAGCACCTATGTCAGGCACCTCACAACCACTTGTAACTCTAGCTCCAGGGAATCCAGTGCCCTCTTTTGGACTCTCTGGGCACCTGCACTCATGTGGACACACCCACACAAAGACATCCATGTATACATACAATTAAAAAGAAAATAAAATCTTTTTTAAAAGCCTCTTTTGTCCTTCACACTCTGTTCTCTTTTATCAAATAATTCTATTGGCTAAAATAATTAAATATCTATGTTTGTACCACATAAACCTAGCAGTAACTGTAGTCACCATCTTTGTTTGATTCCTCATTATACAAACAAGCTCTAATCAAATGAAACATTTTGATATAATTCAACAAGCAAGACACATTCCCTAGAATTAGCTTTTACCAGGATGTGTGTGACTCATTTTAAGCAGTTTAGATCCCTTGTGAATATTTCATCATCTTTGTTGAAATATGCAAAAAAAAAAAACTTTTCTGTTGAAAAGTAAATAGAGCCTAGATCTTTTCTTTCTTAATCATCTTGATCTTTAAGAACATTTTTCCTTATTCTAACTTTGTATAAATGTTGTTCTTGACAGATTCTATAATGAAAAGTGGTTGTTTTCTTTGCATTTTTATTGGTTCCTGGGACCCATATACACAAAGAAATAAAAAGAATCAGTTAACCTGATTTTCCATTTACTTATCATCAATTCTCATTCTGAGGTCAGCCATGAAAGAGTCTGGCCAAGAACTAAAGCATGCAGGCCATGTGTACAAGGTCTACAGAGACCATAGATGAGCTCTACAAAGAAAGGGTAAAGAGCAGAAAAGGAAGCAAATAGCTCTCAGCACATCACACAGCCAGCCTGTCCTTTCTGTTCCCTTGTAGAGGATTCGTAGTGAATTCTGGGACACAAGGGGAATTTGGGAAGCCCTAGAAATTTTATAAAGCTATTAGAAAGGCTAAGCTTGCCCTCCTTTGATGCATAAATGAACACCTTTGTGGTTATGCTAACCATCTGCAAAGATGGCACTTGATATATGTGAGGCATGTTCCTACTCCCAACATCCTCCACCTCATACATATGGGGATTACAAATTTATACGTCACATTTTTCCTCTGTTGAAAATCCAATTATACTAGCCTGTCTTCAGAAATGTTTTATGAATCAAATGGAAAATTATTTATACTCATCACTCTATTCCAATCATCATTGAAAATTAAGCATCATAAACACACCTCAATGCACTTTACCACACATTTATAGCTTACATGTGCTATGCTGGTGTGTTATTTTCATTCTCGACTAACCAACTTCCAAAACTTTAGTTTGCCAGGAGTTCAGAATGGGCAATGTAACATTCCATCTATACTTCCTATCTCATTATTGCCAAATCTGACAAAAGATAAAACTTCAATTTACTTCAAATGGCTGAGCAAGAAAAATTAAAAGCAGGCATTTGCCTTCTGACAACCTGAGCTCAATCCCTGGTACCCACACTGAGAAAGGAGAGAATCAACTCCTATAAGTTGTTCTCTGACCTCTACACATGCACTGTACCATACATACATGCACATACAGAAAGAGAGAGACAGAGAGAAAGAGAGAGAGACAGAGAGAGAATAACTAAACACATGTAATAAAAATTTAAATAAAGCATTTCCCCAAGCTAAAACCACAGGTAATCTATATGTCAGTTTCTAAAATATTAATCAAAAACCAATGAAAATTGTAATAATTAATCCAAAGAACTTTGGGCTTTATACAAACTAATATTACTATGCATATTCAGAATGAGAGTATATAATCATTTTCCACATAGGCCCCTAAGACTACCCATATTAAACTAACAGTTTCATTCTAATCAAGAGTGACTAATAAAACCATAATTCAGAGCTTACTAATTTAGGAATTTATATATATATATATATATATCTGCATATGCTAGTCCTAGCCAAAAATAAAAACAGAAACTATCTTCTGAGGTAGCTGTGAGACTCAAAAGTCTCCCTAAGACCAAATAATATTGCCATTAGCAGTTAACTAAAACAACTATAATTCTAATCATCAAAATCACTTGTTTGGGGGCTGGAGAGATGGTTCAGCAGTTAAGAGTATTGACTGCTCTTAGAGAGGACCCAGGTTCAGTTCCCAGCACCCACATGGTGGCTAACAACCATCCATAGCTCCAGTTCCAGGGGAATCCGATGGCTTCTTCTGACTTCCACAGGCACTGCACAATATCGGTGCATTTACACACATGCAGGCAATACACTCATACATATTAAATAAAAATAATAAATAAAATATTTTAAAATCACTTGTTTGGGGGCCTGTGAGCTGGCTCAGCAGGTAATAGCACTTGCCACACAAGACTGACAATCTGAGTTCAATGATCCCCAGAACCCACAGTGGAAGGAGAGAACTGACTCCCAAAAATTGTTCCCTGATTATCACATGCATGTCATGGCACATGCACACCAGTACTCACACATATCATACACACACACACACACACACACACACACACAATTTTTTTAACTCACTTGTTTGTGTTAAATCGTTAGCCATTAGACTCCATTCTTTGGGTTGAGCCTCCTGAACACACCCCAGAAAAATGGTAGTATTAATGAACTATAATCTATTCCTTCACAGTGCCTATGACAGTCAATGAAATGCATGTCCTGTGTCTGCAAAGTACACTTCATAGACCTATGAAAAATCTCAAAGGCCCACCCTGGTCTAGGCCCGAAGATCTTACACAGAGATTTCTGAAACAGGCCTTTCTTGTTTCTCTGCATGCAGGTTCCTTTCCTTCTAAGTTATCTTGCAAATTAGTCAGGTCAGTCCTCTAAAACATTTCTGTCATGCTCAAAATACTGTTCTATGAAAAGCCAGTAGGGGACAGAATCTGCTGAGCAAACTGGTGATGTAAATATGGTAGACACTTAACAATCACATTTTAGGAATAAAAATCTATAGAGGCTGCCTGTTAAGAGGTAGCTGCTACTGTACTACATGCACTATGACTAATTCTTTCACTCTTATGAGAAACCCTTCAGAGTACTGTGGACTTTATCTGTAGCATGATTATATCCATGTTAGAACTAAATGCCTTTAAAACAGTAAAATAATAGTCCTTTCACTAAGTTGAAAATTTACCAATAAAAGCACAGTGGTCCCAGACAATCACCTGACAGCCTCACAGGTGTCAAATCAATGTTCAGGTCATTGAGCAGAAATATTTTCTAATTCAAGGCACTAATTTCTGTTAATTTCATAAAACTGGCAGGTAATTAGTACTTACAATTTGCCAAACACTTCATGGCTGACAGTACCCAATGAGGAAGCTCTTCTGTAGGAAAAAGGAACATATAAAAGATATTTTAGTCCTCTTATAATTTTATATATATATATATATTTGGTACTATAAGATTATATTCTTTGCCTGGTAATATGAGGCATCACTGATTTGTATATCAGAATATTAAGATAGAAATCTTTCCTTAGCTGTCATGTTATAATATGTGTTTACATAAATCATGCATAAGATTGTCCCTAAGGGCAAGACACACTTTTTAAGGCTGTAGTGAAAAGGAAATATTGAATAGCTTATCCAGAGAAATGCAGGGCATGTATAAGGCCCTGAGTTCAATCTTCAGCACCAAAAAAAGAAAAGAAGCATATTGTGTAGGTCCGTTATAGGTATCATTTTATCTGCTACCATTTTCAAAATGTTTTAGGTCAAGAAAGTCCCCACATAATAACCGTAGGCTGTTTGTAGTACAAAAGCCTTAAAATAATAGCAGCATTACTACCAAAAAATCTCATCCAGGAGGTTACAGAGATGGTTCAGCAGTTAAGAACACATACTGCTCTTCGAGAGACCCTGTGTTCAGTTCCTAGCATCCACACTGAGCAGCTCACAAACACCTGTAATTCCAACTTCATGGGATCGGATTCCTTTCTGGCCTCCATAGGCACTGCATCATCCATGTACACAAATCCACAAGAGTACACATACTTAAAAATAAAAATAAAACCTTTAAAAAACAAAAATCCAGCTGAATCACTTGCTAGAACCTCCTCCCACCAAAACAAAAGATGACGGGTCATATAAGTGGCAACTCAAAGTATGAATCTGCTATACCCAGAGCACGTAGAAAGGCTGAGGAGTATTCCAAAGGCTGTCTGACTCCTCCATGCTATGGAAATTAATGTTACAGATCAGTAGAAACCCAATAAGCTATGAAGTCACAACAGATCTATTTCTGTCTGCCACTGTCCTCCATTCTTGATGGAGGGGCTATGAAAAGAAACTTGCTTCCATTTTCAAGGGCAAGCTCTGCTCCTGTTAGGAGACAGCCAACTCACACCTTTTCACCCTCTCACTGCTCTGATTAGGAGCCTCCAGCCTGAATTTAATAATAGTTTATTAAATCCCCTGTACTGGATAGCTTTAGTGTCAACTTGACACACCTGGGTTGAGGGAGCCTCAATTGGGGAATTGCCTCTATTGGACTGGCCTGTGGCCATGTCTGAGGACATACTCTTGATGAGTAATGTGGGAGGACCCAGCCCACGGTGGGTGGTACCACCCCTGGGCAGGTGGGCCTGTGTTGCACAAGAAAGCACGCTGGGCAGAGGCCAGGGGAGCAAGCCAGTAAGCAGCATCCCTCCATGGCCTGTGCTCCAGCTCCTGCTTCCAGGTTCCTGCCCTGAGTTCCTACCTTGGGCTCCCTGATGAACTGCGACCTGGGAGATGTAAGCTGAATAAACTTTCCTCCCCAAGTTGGCAGTGGTCAGAGTATTTTGTCACAGCAATGAAGAACAAACTAGGACATCCCCCAAAATACCGCATCAGTTTCCCATATCCATAAGTCATTTTTGTTCCAACTTCAAGGATTTAAACTTTAAGACCAAATAAAAGAACCTATCCAATTAGAAAGTGTTTTGTTAAATCAGTCTGGGGTCAGGTATGATGGCACATGTCTGGAATCCCAGCACTCCAGAGGATGAGACGGGAGGATCTCAAGTGCAAGGCTAGCCTAGGTTATACAGGCCTTGCCAAAAACCCATAAAGTCAGTCTGGAGACTATGGCCCATTAAAGTAACATGACTATATTTTCCCAAATCAAAAAGCAGGTTATGCGGCTCCTAAAGGTGTTTTTGTTGTTGCTGCTGTTCAGGTTTTTTTGTTTGTTTGTTTTTGTTTTTCCTTTTTCCAGGCATTGACTTATAAATCAGCTTAGAGGATAAAGTATAAAAATAATTAAAAGACTTACAACTTTAAAGTTACCTCATTAAACCAGGTATGGTAACACATACCTGTACTCAGGAGACATAGGCTCTGTGAGATAGATCAAGGCCAGCCTGGTCTACATAGTGAGTTCCAGAACACCTAGAGCTATAGGGAGACCCTGTCTCATAAAAAGATTTAAAAAATAATTTTTTAAATGTTTTTTAAAAGTTACCTCATTAATCTGACACATTGCCACCACCATGAACAGGTAAGTTAGAAATCCAAATGTGGGGCTGGAGCTCAGTAGAGGAACTGCTCAGCATGCACAAGGCCCTGGGTTCGATGGTCAGAACCACATAAATCAGACATGATGGCACATGCCTATGATCCCAGCACTCAGGAGACAGAGGCAGAAAGATCAAAAAGTCAAGGTTATCCTCAACCACATAGTAAGTTCAAAGCAAGCCTGGGTTACATGAGATCATGTCTCAAAAACAGATAAAAAATAAAAACCCAAATGCAAGTCGGACCCTAGGACTCACCTGAAAACTGAGGCAGACATTTCCTTAGGTCTTAAACGTTCTCTTGTATGGCGGATTTTCCTATGGATACTATGGAACCACTTAACACCCATTGATTAACAATGAACTAGACTCTGGGTGCATTTTGCTGAGCTTCCATTCCTGGACACTCATCTTTCAATGACATTCTTTAGTCTAGACAATTGGTTAAAAAGCATTAATAGAGAACAGGATGTGTGTGATGAGGGGATAAACTTACTTAGGGCTTAGGGGGCAGTCAAATAGGAGCTGAGGGATCTGTGTAGTCAATGTGCTGGTCAAACAAGAACAAATGGTTTTGGCATACTTACTTGATTTGTCATCCAGGATGACAACTCCCTGCTTGCTAACGCTATATACATTATGGATGATGAATTTGGAGTTGACAAGTTTGACATTTAAAACTTCTTCTAAGGAATCTAGGCCAAGGATTTTCTGTAAACTAGAAAGACAAAATTTATTCTTAAAATAATTTTTAAAATATTTTTAATCATTATTTTTGTGGTGCTAAATATCGAGCATTACAGGGCTGGAGATATGACTCACTCAGCAGTTAAAAGCACTGGCTGCTCTTGCAGAAGACCCAGGTTTGGTTCCCAGAACCCACACGGTAGCTAACAATTTCTGATGCCTCTTTTGGCCTCCATGGGCATTATACACATGGTTACACTTCCATATATGCAGGCAAAAACACTCATACACATAAAATAAAAATAGATGTTTTTTAAAAGGCCAGACATGGTGGTATACACCTTTAAACACAGCACTTGGAAGGCAGAGGTAGGTGGATGTCTGTGACATAGAGACCAGCTGGGATACAGGGAGACCCTGTCTCAAGAAAACTAAACAAAAATCAATCTTCCTTTTTTTTTTGGTGTGTGTGTGTGTGTGTGTGTGTGACATGGGTACATAAGTTTGTGTGTCGCATGCACACCCATGTGCATTCGTGCAGAGACTAGAAGAGGATATCAGCTGTCTTCTTCTATAGCTCTGTCTTATTTTTTAATATTTTATCCATTTTTTTTTATTTTGTGTGAATGAGTGTATTGCCTGCATGTATATAAGTGCACCCATGTCATGCAATGCCTTGGAGGTCAGAACAGGGTGTAGGATTCCCCTGGAACTACAGTTATAGACAGTTGTTAGCCACCATTTGGATGAAGCCAGTGCTCTTAACTGCTGAGCCATCTCTTCAGCCCCTGTCTTATTTTTTAAGATAAGGTCTCTCGCTGACCCTGAAGTTCACTGTTTTGATTAGGCTAGCTAGCCAGTGAGCTCCCAAGATCCACCTACCTCTGCCTCCAGTGCTGAGGTTACAGGCATAAGCGGTCATGCCCCACTTTTGCATAGGTGCTGGGGATTTGAACTCAGGCCCTCTTGCTTTCCCAGGCAAGCACTCTTACCACTGGTTCATCTCTCTAGCCCCTAAAGACCAATCTTTCAGGTGCATTATTTTCATGTACTTCACCCAGTCTTTCTAGGCAAAAGGCTAGAAATGGAATATAGTTTTTTTAAAAAAATTCTTTTACCATTAGCATATTTCCTTAATTACTTAATAATAAAACATTCTGAATTCCAAGAAAATATTTTTTATGAGTAAAAATACTTGAGACCAAATTTTCTACTATGTGTTCTAATTAAACGAGATTTTAGTGTTAATAGAAAGTTTAAAAACTTTTAGCTGGGCATGATGGTGAATACCTGTAATCTCAGCACTCAAAGGTAGAGGAAGGAATCCCTGTCTTAAGAACAAAAAAAGTCAAAAAAAGAAAACAAAACAAAACAAAATTTAAGAATTTTTAAACTAGCCAGGTGTAGTGGTGCACATCTTTAATCCCAGTACTCGGGAGGCAGAGGCAGGCAGATCTCTGTGAGATCAAGGCCAGCCTTGTCTACATAGGGAGTTCTAGTCCAACTGGGGCTATAGGGAAACCTTGTTTCAAAAAAAAAACCGAATTTCTTAACTACTATTTTTAACTACTACATAAATAACAACAGGAAATTCCCAGAATTCCAGAATTCAGTGAAATTATGTTTTCTAAGCAACACAGTACCAGTTATGCAAAATTGATTCTTATTAAGCATAATTTTAGAAAATTGAATATGCAAAGAGTAAGGAAGAGACAAAATAGAGCCAAGATCCCCAGAACTGCTCAGTAACCATTAACATCGAATGTACGTACTACGACAGAGTCATGGACTTCCAGATGTCCTCCACATTGGCCTCCGTCAGCTGTCTGCGGTGGACAAGACGGCAGGCTGGCACCTCTCCAATAGCAATACTGTGACGCTTGAACCACATCTCAGAATTCTAATTTGGCGGGAGGGGGTGGGGAGTAAGAAGGGATGGAAGGAAGGGGTCAGTAACAGAAAGAATACATACTTCAGTACAAAAGGGCATGGTTTAGGAGACATGTCTTTGTTGGCTATTTGTAATTTGACTTAAAATATTGGTTAGAAGTAGTTTATAAACTGAGTTTCTTTGCACAGACCTCAGAGAAGTAATGCATAACTCTTAAGATTAAATCATATTGTGAATGAATGCTCACAAATTGCAAAAGAGCTAAGGTAATAAGCATGAACACTACATCCCTACTATTTCCTGTGGGAGGTCCAACTAACCAGTGCAATAAAATTTTATTAATTCCAAATTCAGAGAAAGACTTGTCTAGATTTGCACACTGCCCAAACTGAGTAATGATTTAAAATAAAATTAATATAACTTTTAAGAGATCTCCACATTTTTTATAAGTAAAACACAAATACAATACTGGAAAGCAGCCCAATGCTAGGCATCTGCTAAAGGCAGAACTAGACCTCTACACAGCCAGCTAATAATGGCTGGGAGATAAGGAGGGAACCCCTTCCAGGGAGGAGAAAAGTCAAAGGCCAGAGAAGCTGAAAAGTTTGCCCCAAGTCACACAGCTCTGCTACATCCATATTCTCGGCAGCTCTCATTCTACTGCTGAGCTACTAGACCTAAGTAAAAACCTCTTCTTGTAGTCACAGAAAAGAATTTTGACCTTTAAAGGGCAAATATATCAGAAATCATTTATAAAGAGTTTCTAGAATACAGCTTTACAAATGTAATACTATAGAAAAATCTTATTAATTGGGGGGGAGGGGCAGAAAAGGTTTTTTTTTTTCTTTTTATTTTGCTTGTTTTTTGGCTTCTGAAGAATTGCCAAATTACAAAAGAAACCCAAAGACCAGATGGATGTGTATCTAAATCAGGTGTTTGTGTTTGAAGGGAGGCAAATAGACCACTGTATTTGCTGAGCAAATTCATTTTCAAAGGTTTCTAAAAAGTACTCATGAATATAATTCAGTTTATCTGTAAAGCTATTGTTTAGGACATTATGGATTAAAAAGCTGAAAAAAATATACCCAGCAGTGAAGGACTAAACAAATACAATATATCAATATATCACTTTTATATTAGACATGATGCAGATACTAAAATGATGTCAGACGTTGAATAATGTGAAAGATAGGCACACCACGCTGTTCCATGTGAAGAACAGAAGGTATGAAACAGCCCAGTATGACCTCATTTTGTGTTAAAAAAACACACATGCAACAAAAGGATAAATAATAAAAATGTTAGCAAGAGTAATTCTCTGGGGGCTGGAGAGATGGCTCAGCAGTTAAGAGCACTGGCTGCTCTTGCAAAAGACCCGGGTTCGATTCCTAGAACCCACATAGTGACTGACAACTGTCCATAACTACAGTTCCAGGGAATCTGACGCCCTCTTCTGACTTTCACAGGCAATGCACAACACAGGTGCGCTTACATGCAGGCAATACACTCATACACATAAAATTAAAATAAGTAAAATATAAAAAAGAGTAATTCTTTGTAGATAGCATAATTTATCTTCTTTCTCTACCTATAAACAATTCTAAGAGACAAATTAATAATAGCAGTAGTACTTGGCAATTACTGAAAGCCTGCATGCCAAGTCCTAGTCTTAACACTATAGGTATAAACTCACTTGACTGTCACGGCAACTCTATCTCACAGGTACCATCATCCTAGTTTTACGGATAAGAACTCTTCCACAAAATGAAAACAAACAGAGAGGTTCAAATAACTACTAATTAGAGGAGACGTGTTTCAAATCTGGCAGTCTGGTTCCAGAGCCCACGCTTACCCTGCACATTATAATCATGACCCCCAGCAAAGACAAAAAATAATTGTTTGTTCTCTTTATTAATTTTATCATATTTCATATAATGGCTAGGCCAGAAACAAACAAGGCTGGGATGTAACTCAGCTGTAGAGCACTTGCCTAGCAAGGCACTGGCTGGATCCTCAGCACTGCCTCCCCACTCCCCCAAAAGAAAAAGATATAACAAGTTTTTTGGTTGTCTGGTTTGTTTTGTTCTTGAGACAGAGTCTCACCCTGCAGCCCAGGCTGGCCTGAAACTCACTAGGTAGCCTAGGCTGGCTTCAACTCAAACTCATTTTGCCTAGGCCTCCTAAATGCTAGAATCACAGGCATGGATCACCACACCTACCTCTCAAGAACATGTGGTCGAAACAGAGGCTTTCAGACCACTGGAAGTTTGCTCATGTGAACTTTCTGAAATGGTGTTGAGCACAAGACCCATGCCAACTCAATCAATCAGACAAGGGCCCAGAGTAGAGCAAGGGAAATGGGCAGTGGGCTGCCCTAGTCTGGGAACTGTTGGAGACTGATTACTGCTGGGTGAGGAAGAGTAAATCCTCCTTAAGATCTCTAGATAGGTTGACTAGACTCCAGTGGATGGACTTGTATCAAAGGACATCTGGGTACAAATGCTTGATCGGATAGGACCTAACATATAACATGTATGGTGGAATACATGAGGTCTTGTGGGGGAGGCATGCACAGATGGTGTAGGGGGTTCTAAATTTGATTAAGAACTGTTACATGAAATGTATAAAAGCTCAATAAAAATATTTCTAACAAAAGAAATACAGTACATAAATTTTGGTTAAAAAAAAAAAGAACAACAACATTTGGTCTTCCCAATGTGGGCACTAGTAACATCACAACTTCATAGAACCAGGCAGAAAAGAAATGGGAAGTCATCAGATCAATGATATCAAGGCACTTTATCTAAATGTATGACCTTATTAAAAAAAATCTGCTGAATAATAACTCTATATATAGGGTCATATTAAGTGTCTAAGTAAAAATGTTGAAAAAACAGCACCCAATTTCTTAGAGCTTATATATTAATTTTTTCTAGGCCAAGAACTATCAATTAGTTATTAAGTATTCCTCATTAGAAATAAGCAGTCCTCAACTAGTGCTCATGCACAGTACTTCCACTTTGCTTTCCAAAACTTAATTTTCTACTGTATGCTTCATTCAACTGTGAGAGTAAAAACTGTGTCACATATTACTGACTCTACTGAATAAATAAATTAGGGGCTTCTTCTCTAAGTTCCAGGGTCACTATCTCCATCTGCCTGCTGGGCACTCCCATTTAATATGAAGCATCATTATTGTCAAATTCACACCAGACATCACTATCCTTGACAACTCTGCCATCCCTGTGGAGTCCCCACTTCTGTCACTGGTGTCATTTTGTTCCTTGATCATCTTTAATAAGTCTAAGCTGCTTAATTATCCTCTCCAAGCTGAGATATAACACAATTGCTTTGGGGCGGGAGGGGGGAATGCTCTTTTTTTCTTTTAATTGCATTGGCTAAAAATGGTTTCATTACATCTTTGTAAACAAAACTGCTTAGTTATGTCTAGTCATGTAAGACTAGATTAACCTAAAACATTCTTAAAATTTGTCTTAAGTTTCTCTCTGGTTTTATTTTTTAGCATCATTTCAATCTTAGCAGTTTTGTACTGGGGATATTTTAAGAGAAAAGTATGAAAAAAAAAAAAAGTAGTCCTTTCACAGTGAGCTGTTTTCCAAGACTAGAAAAATCCACATTTGTTGGCATGTTGTGCTGGGATCATTCTATAATACATCCTAATTCTCCCTCACCTGGTAATTTAGACAAAGTTCAGGAGAAAACAAAGTAGAAGAACAGTAAACTCTAGGATCAGAAAAAGGGATTATAAGGAATTTAACAGAAATCTGCTCTGATTGAACATATTAAAACAGCTACCATATAGTCCATCACAATGTTGATGGGTCACAGTGAAAACCAGAGGAGCCCATCTTTCTTTGTCAGCTGGCCTCTGAGCTGCTGTCAGGCACAGTATAGTTTCACAGTACTCCTAGATCACCGTTCATCAGGGACCAGTGGAAGGCACTGGACTAAGCTGCAACTCCTGGGTGATTCCTTCCACTTTGAGCACACTGTCTTTCTTTTCCCTAAATCATGTGTATTGTTTTACTTACTCATTGACAATTTCATACATATATACAACACGTTTGGTCGTGTTCATCCCCCACTGTCTCTTCTCTCTTTCCTACTCCCACCAAGCCCTCCCTGCACCAGGTCCTCTTCCCACTGTCATGTCTTTTTGTTCTTGCTTTGTGACCCATTGGGTTTAACCAGGAACACCTGTGTGGACATGGGTGTGGAGCTTCCCACCAAAGCATGGGTAACTCACCAGTGGCAACACCATGGAGCCAGTGACACCCCCAACTATGGCTACATATACACACACTCCACACGCAGCACAACTGCCAATTTTGGGCCCACCTGTCTTTTAGTCACAGAGCTTACCATCACAATCGGCCTCACTGGGATGTTCTCTTGTGAAGTGCCTGGTGGGGGATCATTCCATTCTGGAAATTTAATAACATCCTTCTGATATGGAGGTTTCTTTGGGTATGGTTTCAGGGGTGAGGAAGGAGGAAATCTAAAAGTCAAGAAGAAATGCTCTGTTATTGCAGACAGTGGAAGACATGAGTATTTTAACATTCAGATAAGAAATGAGCTCATTCTTTATTAAGTTATTGCACATGACTAGCAGTACCCAACACTAATGATTTTAAGATGTTCATTACACTCATCAAATACCATATATATAATAACAGTTACAAAATATGTGAAACATTTTTAATAATGAAATTTGTTTAAATCTAGGGCCTTCTGCATTTAGGCAAGTACTCTGCCACTGAGCTACATCCTCAGCCCTTCATAAATTTTATTCTGACACAGAGTTTCACAAAGTTTCCTGAGATGGCCTAGAACTTGCTATATAGTAATCCAGACAGGCCTTGAATTTGCAATTCTCCTGTCTCCACCTCTCTAATGCTGGGATTAGAATGTGCACACCCATGCCTGGTTTCTTACTTGACTCTCTTTTATTTTCTTTTTTCCTTTTTCTTTGAAATGAGGTACCCAGGCTGGCCTTGAACTCCTGGGCTCAAGCAATTCTGATTCAGCCTCCAGAATGCTGTAACAAATGTGTGTTACCTCATGTAGCTTAAAGATTTTCTTTCAATATATATTTTTATTGAATTTTTGTGCATTTCATATATCTTAATGATATTTAGATCCCCCTTCCCTATCCACACCCCCATAGCCCACCCACCAGATTTCATGCATCCTGTCATATACATTAAGGCCTATCGAGTCCTAGACATCCCCAGTGTGAGTTCACCCACTGGAGCCTGGTAAGCCTATCTAGTGTCAGATGTTCTTAATGGAGTGGGAGGCCCTTTGTTTCACCAAGCTTGAAATCTTTATTGCCTCATAGCTTTGTAGCTAAAATTCACAGCAGGTATGTTCCAAAGAGAAATCACTGATAGAAAATCCTCAGTAAAACTTGCTGAGGTATACTGGCCAGATACGGGCTTTCTTGATTTTCTTTGCAGTGCAGGGTCTCAAACATGCCAGGCAAGCACTCGACCACGGGGCTTTGCTCCTAGCTCCTAATATTCACCTTTATAAATATTTCTCATCAAGATTAATCCTCCTTCCCTTGACTACCCAACACTTCACACAGAGATTGAAGTGCCAACCAAAAATCCATCTTAAAGCAGTGAGAAAACTGCCCAGTGCCCTTATTCGGCCCACTGTCCCTCTTCCCAGGCTGTTTACTGACAGCATCCCTCCTTGTACTAACACAAAAAAACTCTCCTGAAATTAGATTGCACCATACCTGATAAAGAACTAATGCTAAAAATATGTTTTTCTCATAAGATGTTTATCTGTAGGTTTATTAGGAAAGGATACAGTATAATACATCACCAGGCTATCGATGTAGCTCTGTAGTATAGCTCCTGCCTAGCATGTGAGAGACCCTGGGTTCAATTCCCAGCATTGCAACAAGAAAAACAAAAGGCATTGTACAAGCAATGCACTGAGTAAATCCTAAGCTTTACTACTGACATGGGAATCAGTAGGTTGTTGATTTCTATTTTAATGTTTTTCAATTTTAAGCCAAAATACAAAGGCTTAAAATCATCCCCATAATATTCATGGGAAAAGTAAATCAAATAACTAAACATCTGATTCTTGATGCAACTGCCAATAGTTTCAAGGAAAGTTTGTTTCAGGTGAATCAGGAGACTAAGAAAACAAGAACAGTACAGATAATCACTTCAAGAGCAGTCACAAGAGACTTGAAAAGAGATGAGTTGTAGAGAAAAGTGAACTCCATCTCTGAAAAGAATATCCAATGACTGCACTGCATTTTAAAAGTCAGTTTGTGTCAGAAGAAAAAAATGTGAAGTCTGGAAATCATTAAACCAAGGTAAAGATAAACAGATAGGTTCAGTTTGGGGCAATCAGATTATCAAAGTACCTGTTGTTGAGAGAATCCAAAATATAAACGAAAGGAAAATTTTAAGCCAATCAAAGATACCCTACTGTGTAAATAAAGGCCAAAGACATCCTACTATGTAAATAAAGGCCATTTTGCAGCAGTCAGTCCAACCTCTCCCAATATCCCTCCCCTTCTCTCCCCTCTACTCTCGTCTCTTCTTTTTTCAGATAGGGCCTTGCTATGCTGGAATGACAGGCATGTACCACCACATAATTTGACTTCTTAAAAACTAACAGTCGTGGGCCTAGAGAGATGGCTCAGCAGTTAAAAACACTGGCTGCTCTTGCAGAGGGCTCGGGTTTGATTCCCCCACATGGCAGCTAACAACCATCCGTAACTCCAGTTCCAGGGGATCCAACGCCCTCTTCTGACTTCCACAAGGATTACATGACATGAGTGCACTTGTGGACAATACACTCATAAAAAAACAATAAATTTTTAAAAAACTAACAGTCACAACAAAAGTCCTCTTGCCAACCTGAGTATTCATGTATGCATACCCCAACAGACTCACCTATTCATACAATATTGCATGTAAATCCGAGTTCACAGTCCTCCTGCCTCTCAGCCCACTAAAAATTAAAGACCCACCACTACCATGACCACCACCACCACCACCACTATCACCACCACCTGCAAATCAATACTCAGTTCTTACTCTCCAACTCTTATTCCCTCAACTATGATATAAAAAATTTTAGACCTGGGGGATGGAAAGATAGCTCAGCAGCTGGGGGTATTGTCTACGGACCCAGGTATGATTCCCAGCACCAACATGGTGACTAACAACCATCCATAACTCCAGTGTCAGGGGATCCGATACCCTCTTCTGACTCTGTGGGCACTGCATGACATGGGTGCACTTGCACACATGCAGGTAATACACTCGTACACATAAAATAAAATTAAGTAATAAATGAAATATTTTTTAAATTTTTTAGATCTGAATTCCAGGCCTGGCTCTCTCATGAGCTGTCTGTATGACCTTTGGAAAGTAAAAGCCTCTCTAAATAATAATTTATTGTGTATTTGGGATAATCTATACATATCTCTTCAGCTTCAAAAATGTATCCCTCATATCTCCATACCCAGAAGCAAGTAGTTATCTTCCAAAGGCCAAAGCAGAGTTTCTTACGTGCAGAACTGTGACTGGGAAGAGGCCAAGGAGTTTCTCCTCCCCTACGTGGAGAGGAGATATCTGCCACGAGGGACATCTGCAGCCTTCATTACCATGGGTCCTATTTCCACAGCAGTGTGGCAACCCTGCCTGAGAAAAATGCACAAGTGCTCCCTCCAGTGGATTACTTTTCTCAGAGACACCAAAATTTACCGATTTTATCCTAACATTTTACTTATGTCATCTGGGGCTAGAAAGTCTGTTAAAGCTGATCTAGTTCAAATGCCAGTTTCCACATGGGGAAAGTAAAGCTCAAAGGAAGACAGCAATTTTTTTAAAGCTTCACAACTAACTGGCTGAGACAGCAAAGCACCTAGCACAAAAGATTCTTAAACCTTTTGCCACTGTAGTAACACAGGCCTATAATCTTAGCCCTCAGAAGCCTGAGGCAGGAAGATGGTGAATCTGATGCCACTCTGTACCACAGAGCAAAAACCTGTCTCAAAAACAAAAATCACAAGTAGACGATGATTAACACAAAGACTCACAACTAGTCAAAGCACAGAGAATAAATGACTGAGAGGCTCAGCAGTTAAGAGCAATGTGACCCACATGGTGGCTAACTACCAGTTATTATCTGTAACTCCAGTTCCAGAGTAATCCGACACCATCTTCTGACCTCTGAGGGCATCAGGCATCACACAACATGGGTACACTTACATACATGCAGGCAATACATTCATACACATAAAATAAAAATAATTTTAAAAATTTAAAGAATAAATGGCTGGAGAGTGCTCAGCCCCAAATGGAACATCTATATCATCCCCTCCCTCAAGGCTCAGGGAACACGGCAGAATACAGGGTGGAAAGACTGTAAAAGCCAGAGGTTGGGGGAGACTGCTGCCAAATAGTCTTCTGGACATGATAGGACCACTGTCCTCATGAATTCCCAGCAGCTGTGGTTGCCTGTACAAGACCTGCTCAAGACCAAGTCAATCAATATTCTAGCATGTATGGGGAAGGGGCTCATGAGGCCCCAACCCTAACTGAGGAGCTATTGACAATTGATGACTGGTAGAAGGCAAGTCAGTTTGCTTAGGGATGTGGCTTCTCATGGTTGCCCATGCACCAGTGGATGGCCCTATACCCATGCATATATGGGCAGCACTAACTAGACTCAGTGGATTATAAAGAAAAAAAAAAGTCTGGAGGGGTAATGAGAAGATCCTGGATAGATTAGAGTGGGAAGTGCAATGGGGATATGATAAAAATATATTGTATACATGTTTGAAATTCTCAAAGGATAAATAGGTAATAAGGGCTGGAGAGATGGCTCAGCAGTTAAATGTGCATAGTGCTCTTGCAGAGTACCTGTGTTCAGTTACCAGCACCCTCATCTGGTGGCTCACAACCTCCTGTAACTCCACCATTCAGGGATTTGATACCCTCTTTTGGCTTCTGCAGGCATCTGCATTTAAATACACACACACATACACACATACACACACACACACACACACACACACAGAATTAAAAATAATAAATATTAGGACTGGAGAGATGGCTCAGTGGTTAAGAGCACTGGCTGCTCTTGCAGAGGGCTCAGGTTCAATTCCCAGCACCCACATAGTGACCAACAACCATCCGTAACTCCAGTCCAGGGGATCCAATGCCTCCTTCTGACCACCTCAGGCATTGCAAGACACGGGTGCACTTACACACATGCAGGCAATACACTCACACACATAAAATTTTAAATAATAATAAAATATTTTAAAGTAAATTTTAAAAAGAAAATCTGCAAGTCCTTTATAAAATTTTATTGAAAGATATTAAAGAATAACTAGACTGACAGATATGTTGATGACTAAGATTCAAAGTCATAAAATGTCAATTATCCCCATGAAGACCCAAAGTTATAATGAAATTTCAATGTCAATATAGTCTTTTTCCTGAAATGTGATGAACTAACTCTAAAATGCTTGTGAAAAATACAAAGGACCAAAAATAATCAAGACATTCTTAAAGCAGAAAAGCAGTGTGGTAACTTGCGCTATCAGATACCAAATGAAGAAAGCTCAGCAGGGCAATGCTGCCCGTGACCCATGGCTTCCCATATCAGCAATACTGCTGTTAGGGGCCACATAGTTCCTCACTGTGGGGGACTGTTCTGTGCACTATAAGAGATTTAGCAGCATCTCTGACCTCCACCCACTGGATGCTAGTAGCAACCTTGACACACTGTTGTAACAACCAAAACTTCCTTCAGTCACTGGCAAATATTCACTACAGAAGTCCCAAGTTAGGAAGCAAGGCCTAAACTAGGAGAATCCAAAACACACACTCATGTTTAGAAACATGGTTCATGACTAAGTAGACAGAACAGATCAACGGAAAAGCATAGATTGTTCTATAAAGACAGGACTAGGACCAACGGTTTATTAACTTAGGGAAAGTGACATGGCATCCCTGTAGTAGACTGCCACACTTCCAATGATGCCTTCATTCCATGGGTGTTCATACCCACACTCTTCTGCATCAAGAGGTAGTGTATCTCTAATTACTTTAATAAACACAGTATGGCAGAAGCACTAGCTCTTACTGGCTAGATCTCTCTTCCTTACTTTTGACACTCCTATCATTTATTCTTGCAAAGCTCCCTTTTAGAAACCAGTCATCATGTAAAAATTGTGACTACCTTGAGACCACCCTGTTGGGAGATGTCCAAGTGGCAGAGAGAGGTTCTAGAAGATGAGATGGAACAAAACTAATGAAGGAGCACTAGAACTCCACAGTTGTGAATAAAGAGGTCCCCGTGGAGGTGGGCTCTCCAGGCTCGAGTCCAATCTGATGCCTCCCTAAACCCTCTCAAGCTCCCAATCCACACAGTCTATGTAAAAATTATAAAGGTTGTTTTCAAATTTGTCATGGTTTTACTGAACAATGACAGATAACTGAAACAGAGAGATATTTGGCATCTGTATCAGGATGAGTTGAGTCATTAGGTGGAGGCCTATAGTTACGACCTAGGAGTAGGATCTCTGTGATAAGTGGAGGTCTGCAGAGCCTCGCAGAGCCTTGGGGGTACTTCTTAGAAGCTGGAAGTGTTCAGTAGTATAGTGGTTTGAATGAGAGTGTCCTCCATAGGCTCCAAGTATTTGAACATTTGGCCCTCCATTCCTGTGGTGCTGTTTGGGGAGGGGCCATGGAACCTTTAGGAGGTGTGGCTATGGTAGAGGAAGCACATCACTGAGAGTGAGCTTTGAGCATATATAGCTTACCCATTTCTACTCTGGCTCTCCCTGCTTCCTGTGCTTGCTTGAAGATGTAAACACATAGCTTTCTGCTCCAGCCACTTCTACCACCATGCCTCTCTGCCATGCTGAACTCTAAACCTCTGGAACTTTAAGTCAAATAAATTCTTCTTTCTATAAATTTTCCTGGGTCATGATGTTCATCACAGCAACAGAAAAGTAATGAATGCAAGTAAGGAACTTGATATTGGAAATTAAAGAAAAGGTACACACAGCACTGTTGTGCAAATCTCAGGAAAAAATGTCACCTGTAGGAGCACGGAAAACAGAAAAGATGGATTGGCTAAAATATGTTCCAGGGTGACAGGTAAAAGTAAAAACTGGTTTCTTCTAGCTGTAGTGGCACGTTATGGATAGAGCAATGAAGCTTGTTTGTTTGTTGGGTTTGGGTTTTTTCCTAGCACATTTAAAGGAAGATACAAAGCCATGACTGTAAGATTCAAAACAGAACTATTTCTCATCCCCAATCCCTCCCACTTAAAGTTTCACAAAGTAAAATGGCCTATTAAAAGATCAAATAAAGGTATTTTTAATAAAACACGGTTTCAGCAGAGGCAAAAATATATTATCTATAAGGCTTTTGCTACAACTTCAGGAAGATTTAAGGCAATACTTCATGGACTATTAGAGTAACAGTTTCATAAAGGAAAAAAAAAGACTGCTTTACTCTGGTTTAGTTTCCTACTTATTTTTCTCTTTTAACACAGAATATTCCTATGACCAGGCAGGGGAGGGGCTTTCCCACCACCACCGAGAAATTCTCCAGTGGATATGAACAAAGTCCTATAATTCCATTTCTGACACTACTATCTGGAGACTACACCATATCCCAGAGTTAAGAGCTCAGTCCCAAAAGACTGCCCCCACTTTAGATGCTAATTCAAGGTCCCAGATTATGACTGGTACCTCTAACTAACTGGACAGGAGTTAGGGTCCCCAGAATACTCCTCACCCTTCACCCCACACTCATAGGCTCAATAGTTGGTTCATATGTCAGGAGAACCAGTTTATTATAAAGGATATAATGACTCAGATAAACAGCCAGATGAAGAGATGGTTAGGATACAGTATGAGGAACCCTAAGTAATCACATTAACATAAACTCAGCATTATAAACTCATTGTAAATACAGGATACTCTTATCACTCAGGAATTCCAGGGATTTGGGGAGCTCTATGGCAGGAAGTAAGGGTATATATCACATTCTATCCGAAGTTTCTAAGGCTCTCAAGGGTACTATATCACCATAGAGGACTTAGAAGCAGTCCAAGACAAAGAAGCTATCTCAAAGTGAGTTGAGAGTATAACTTCGTCTAAACGATAAGATCTATAAGAATGCTCAAGATTCTTAAGACCATAACAGAAGCAGAATCATCACCTCCATATATAGTTCAAATGAAAACTGAAAACCAGATCCACTAAAACTTTTCAAAATGAAACAGTCAAGTCCCTCAACCCTCAATAAGTTGGAAGCATCTGACAGAGATATTCTATTGCAAACACGGACTATATCTTATGGAAAGAATGACTCAAAAGGCTGAGCTGAAAGTCAAGAGGAGTGCCTGGAGCCACACAGAACCCGAGGAAGCAACGGGAATAGTAGGCATATGTCCAACTGCATTTCAAAAGTGCTGTGGACCAGCCATCAGTGTACGTGCTGACATAATGGAATGAAGCTCAGTAGCCTCATTGGAGAGAGTGAGTATACTGTGAATGAAAGGAACGTTGTAGCCCAAGGCAAACTACAGCAGATTACATCCAAGGATGGCCACAACACTATCTCCTATCCCATATGCTCTTCCCTATCCATTCCATATGCTCTTCCCATTCCATATGCTCTTCTCATTCCGTTCCATATGTCTTCCCATCCAGTATGTGACTCTGACATTTCCCCATCAACAGTAGATTATTTCTCTACCCAACCTCCAATTTGAATGGGTTATGTGATTGCTCTGACAAATAAAATACAGCAGAAGTGACTCTATGCTAGTTCCAAGCACAGGCTATGACCTCTTGCCAGTTTTCTCTTCTTGCCTGCTCGAAATACTTGCTCTTGGGATGCTCACGCTTAAGACACAATCTCTTCGAGCCAGCTACAATATACGTATGGAGACTACCCTAACACCATCATACTGCACAAAGTACAGCTCATAGGGAGCTGTCCTTGAGAATGAAACCTCATGTAGAGAAAGAGGAACAGGCCAAGATGTGAAAAAGGCACATTTGTGAGAAGAAAAAGAAGTCATCTTACTAGTAGCCTACCTGATCACTGTAGGTAAGGGGCAATGTGTCAGTAGAGCTCTAAGTTCTTAACCAAAAAAGCATAAACAATATCTGGGCATGGTGGTACAGACTACAATCCTAACACTGGGGAGGCTAACGCAGGAGAACTGAGAGTTCAAGGCCATTCTGAGTTATAGTAGTGAGTTCTAGGTTACCTCGGGCTTAAAAGCCCTTCTTCAAAAAACCCACCCATACACACAAATATATATATATATATATATATACATAAAACAAAATAAATCAAGATTACTTTAAGTTACTAAAGCTTGGGGGTACACTATTTCTCAGGCCTTGAAAACCAGAGCAATCCCTAATTCACACCATGAATTACAATAATGGTTTGTGTCTTCCATTAGGACCAGTTATTTTGACAATAAAAATCTTACTATTGTCTCAAAATAAAAAATGTCATAGGGGCTGGGGAGAAGGTTCTGTGGGTAAGAATGAGCACTTACAAGTATGAGAACCTGAGTTCAAATCCTCAGCACACATGTGAAAAGCCAGGCATGGCTTGAGTGCTTCTAACCCCAGCACTGAGAGGCAGATGGGTAGATCCCTGGAGTTGAAAACAGAAACCTTTGGTTCAGCGAGACCCTGTCTCAAGGGAGTAAGGCAGAGAGTAAGAAAGGAAGACCCCTGAAGTTCCCCTCTGGCCTCTGCCTGTGTGCACATGAATATGCACATACATGTACCACACCATGTATACCATACTACACACAATGCACACTCAAAAATATCATAACAAAACTATGAAATTTGGGGTAAAACATAAGAAAATCTCTCTCTGGCTTCAGGTAATCAAGTCTTTTTAATCTAATTTTTGAGGGGTGGAGAGATAGTTAAGAATATTGGCTGCTTTTGCAGAGGACCCAGGTTTGATTCCCAGCACCCACACAGCAACTAACAACAATCTGTGACACCAGATCCAGGGTATCCAACACCCTCTTCTGATCTCAGCAGGCATTGTATGACACGGATGCACTTATATATGCAGGCAATACATTCATACACATAAAATACTAAAAAATAATAAATACAATTTTTTAATTATTTGAAAGGTTAGAAGGAATGCATGCCACAATGTGTGGACATCAGAGGACAACTTGTGAGAACTGATTCCCCACTTCTCCCATATGGGTTGTGAGGCACAAACACAGGCCGCCAGGCCTGGCAGCAAGTGGCTTTACCTGCTTGAGCTATCTTACCAGTCAGCTTTTAAATTAAGACAGTTAAATCGTACACCATAAAAAAAAGAAAAAAAATGATATATCTAATTATACTAAATAAGTTCTCTGTTCATCAAGATGCCATAACCAAGGCCTAGAAGTTTAGCTCTGTGGCAGAGAATTTGCCTAGCATGTGCAAGGCCCTGAGTTTGATCCTCGGCACCATAAAAACCAACCAAAAAAAAAGAAAGAAAGAAGAGAAAAGGCCATAAACAGACAAAGATGAAGGCTGAAGGTATAGCTCAGTAGTAGGCTGTTTCCCCAGAATGCACACAGCTCTGTGTTTCCTAGAACTGCAAAAGACAGGGAATGAGAGATATTTGCATCCTTACAACTGACAAAAGACTCATTTACACAAAGAATTTTTCCATGACTAAGAATCTGTAAGGACAAAAATTCTATAAAGGCAAAAATATGTAAGCCAAATATTTCTAGATGGAATCAGGGATAACAAGCACATATAAAAATGATGCTCAGTCTCATCAGGAACCAAGGAAATTCTAAACACCACAAGGCAGCACTTCAAACACACCAGGCTGGCGAGAGTATCAATCAGCGAGAATCAAGTACTTCCTACCAGTGGAATAAAAATTAGCTCATCGCCTATAGAAAATGCTTTGTTGTTACCCAGTAAAGTTGAACAAGCCCAAATCCTCTAAGTGAAAGGCACTCCTAGATAATTCTGCTGTCCTAAAATAACACTGGCATGTGCAAAACACAATGTCCATAAATGTTCGCAACTGCAAAAAAGTGGAAGCAACCCAAATCTCTACAGACAGGAGGGCAGACTGCGGAACGTCAATGTGGTAGAGTGCAAAGAGCCATGAGAATCCAACGAACTGTAATTACACACAGAGCATGAATAAACCTCAAAAGTCACAAGAGAAAATGAACAAGGTAGAGAACACATACTATGATATGTTGTCTATAAAAGTCAAAGGCAGAGAAAAACATGTCAGAAAAAAAAATGAATGAATTGTTTAAAGATGCATAAATAAGTGATTAAAGAAAAAATAGCAAACCAGAAGCAGCAGAGAAATTAGTACCTAAGTCAAGCTACTGATGACCTCTGCAGGGTGATGAAAACTCTGGGCAAACAGGCATCTGCTTTACTGCTGCTGTATACATTGTTCAGAGTCCACAAGCTCCAGGACATCCTTCCCAAAACTGGAAACAAAAACAGGAGCAGAGCTCCCTCTGCTGGGAGACCTCTGCAAATGTTTGCTTTAAAAATTGTAAATCATGCATTTCAGAATTGTGAAGTCCCTTTGCAGACAACTCGAGTTCTACATTTGTATACTAACAAAATTAAAAACAAAAGCATAACCAGCCTTTCTGACTATCTAACAAAACCTCTCTGGTTTCCTAATACCACCTCCATCACCAAATGACGGCTGAAGGAAAGCAATTTTAGAAGTGTGCCCAAACTACTATCCTTTGGTTGTATTTATTTGAAAAAAACAGATTTTATATTTAATCAAAAAGTATTATAGGATATTTAAGTCTAAAGGAAAACACATTTTATGAATCTTTGGGGGATGAAGAGATGGCCCAATGGTTAAGAACAGTTGCTGCTCTTCCAGAAGACCCAAGTTCAGTTTCTAGCACCCAAGTCAGGCAGCTCACACCTACCTGTAACTCCAGTTCCAGGGGTGTGACACCCTCTCTGGCTTCTGTGGGCACATGCACACATGTGCACAAACCCACACACATGTGTCCAAACATAGACACATAAATAAAAATAAAGTCTTTTAAAAATCTTTGACCAGCTTTGGTCAACCTGTCTCTTTGCCTCAGTAACTTAATGCTTTTATTCTAACAAAACAAAACCCAACAACAAAACTCTGCCAGATATCAATTATTATGGGCATTGAGTCTCTGAGGCTGCTGTTTCCCAGAAATCTATCACGTGAGGCAAAAGTCTCCAGCAATTCAAAGAGTTTAACAGTGCTCTATAAAGCCACTCATCCTTCCTGGCATATGGTATCATATCACCTAAGTATTAGCAAACTGCTAATAATTACTTTTCACAAAATCGCATAAAGCCATGTTAGAAACATACAAACATTTATACAGCATCAAAACCACAAACTTAATAATCTAATAAAATATGTTCGAGATCTAAGTAACTTAAAACTACAAAGCACTGCTGGGAGATGAACATTAAACAGAAAGATCTATACTGTGTTTATGACTTGGAAGACTATTGTGTTAAGAAGTTAAATCCCAAACTGATCTATTCTTCCCACGTAATTTCTTTCAAAAGTCCCAGCAGGGATCTTTATAGGAACAAACATATTGATTCTAAAGCATATACGAACAGGCAAAAGAACAATAACCAAGAAAACAACTCTAAAAAAGAACGAAGTTGGAGAACTGACAGAGTAACCTGATTTAAAGTGTTGTTATAAACATGCAGTGATCAAGACAGTATTGCATTGGAAACAAACTGAGCCCATAGAACAATTGAACCTCTTGAGTTAAGCACTCTCTATGATACTGTCTTCCCCTGGAAAGAATGCAAATGTATCAAAAACCAAGGGGTGAAGTAATCCTCTCAACAACTCAACATCTCAGCCCAGTAGCTCCCTGGAGAACCTTGGGTTTCCCATCACTACCACTCTGAGTTCAGTAGGTGGTATTCCTGTCCCCAAAAGGACACACTCTTGCTAGTGGATATTATCAGGGGCACTCTGGGCTGACTCTTTGTGGCCAGAAAGCAAGAGGTAAGAAGAACCATCATGGCAGGGGTAACTGATCTGATCAGAGAGAAGGACTGTGCTTACATAATAGAGGCAAAGAAGAACATCTACGGCACTCATGATGTCTGCATGGCACCTCTAGGTACTTTCCTGTCCCGCTCTATAAATGGACCAGTGCAAAAGTAATAAGTTGAGAAGTATAAGAGGTAGTGGTCGAAGATGAAAGAACTCACAGTGGCAAAAGAAGAAAGGAGGTGAACACCAAGTGCAGCCAGGAGACCAGCTGCAGAGACAGGAGCTGTTATCTTCCTAGTAATTTGTTTTCTGGGTCTCCCCTCAGGAAGAATGTCCCACAAACATGTATGGAGAAGTAGTTCTGTGCAGACAAAAAGTGGTCTATGGCCACAGATGTGCAAGGCCATCTCTCCCTTCAAAGGCTATCAGCCAGTCATGGTGGTAAATGCCTTTAATTCCAACAAAGGCAGAGGCAGATGGATCTCTGTGGGGCCAGCCTGGTCTACACAGGGAGTTCCAGGACAGCTGGAACTTCAGGGAGACCCTGTTTCAAAAAACAAAGTCAAAAAAAAAACAAAACAAAAGGCCCCAATAGCCCCAGTTGCTGTATCTTTACCACTTTCCTGCGCTGCCTCCAGCCCATCACAAAGCACACAGGATAAGGGAGCCAGTCCATTCCTATGGAAGATGCAGGACTCCAGCAGCAAGCTTTGCTTAGGACCTCCCTGCATGGGCCCAGGCAAGGCTTTCTCAGAACTGCACTCTGTCCTGGCATCCTGCTACCCAATTCTTTCTCTCTCATGTCACACTTGCATCAGAGTGTATAGCTCAGTCCAGTAAATCCTGTTCCTTCCCAGGTACTCCCTACCTATAGCACTAGAGGTCTGGTATATCTACTACCACCATCTCCTTCTCTACTCAAAGATTCTAAAGAACCCTGTATTTGACTCAATGCAAAAAGTGTAAGTACTCGCTACATACCAAATAAACTAAGTAACAGAGATAAAAGAATAAGTCAGGATCTGGAGAGATGGCTCGGCGTTAAGAGCACTGACTGCTCTTGCAGACGATCAGGATTCCTAGCACCCACTTGGTGACTAACAACTGTCCATAACTCCAGTTCCAGGGATCTGAGCCCCTTTTCTAACCTCCGTAGGCACTGCACGGCACAGGTGCACTTACATACATCCAGGCAACACACTCATACACATAAAATTAAAAAATAATAAAGAAAGAATAAGTCTTTGCTTTTAAGAAGTAGAGTTGAACAACTATGGCCTGCAGGTCAAATCCCACCATTTGCTTTATTAAATAAAGTTTTACTGGTACAATCTTTATGAACTGTTTATAGCTGCTTTTGCCACATAGACCAGCAGAGTCAAGCAGTGCCAAAGGGACTGCATGACCCACTGCCTGCTGTATGGCCATGTATACAACAAGTCTGCTGAAACCTGGTCTTGTGGAAAGACAGATGAGACAGTATTTACTTGGATGTTATACAGACAACATGAACAAGGAACAGACCTACCTTGTTCCCACTGTATTACCAACAACAAGCACATTCAATTTCAACACTGTACGTGGCAGTAAAGTCATTAAATACTTCTAAGAGAGGGTGAAACCAAAATGCTGGCATTTTTAAGTTTGAAGAGGAGGGGCTGGAAAGATGACTCAGCAAGGCCACAGAGGGTCAGAAGGTGTAGGCAGTTTGCTTACAATCACATGTGTAGTAAATTCTAAATAGCTGAGAGCTGGGAGCAGAGCCCAGTCCTCCCACACTCCAAACCTGTGTGTTACAGTCCTTCCACCACTGAGCTCATGTTACAGAACTCCACGAATTTGTACATGGTATAGAGGAAGCACAGCTACCATAACTATGAGACGGAGGTGGCTGCTAACTGCTTCTACGCAGTAAGAAAGGGAACTAACTGTCCACTGACCAACCTTTGGACCATCTTCTCAATGAACACTAGGTATTATGTTGGGTGATGGGGACACAGAGATAAAAAGAAAATTCTCCCACAGCTTTATCTCCCACCACTCCCTGAATAACGACATCCAATTTATTTATTGGCTTCCTCAATGGACAAACACCTGCTGCTGACAAGATTCAACTCAAGTGTCACCTTGGGAGCAAACCTCTTTCTGACGAACTCTAGCAGAGCAAGCCCTTCCTCAACTCTGAATTCATGTCCTATCACAGCCTTTGGAATGAGATGTTCAGCTTATAGTTTGTCACCCTAACTGCTTTGCAGTAAGAGATACCCACTTACCGTGCCTAGCACCAAACCAGAGCACAGTGGGCACACCACAATGCTTGAGAAAGGATGAGGAGGAAATGGGAGAGGCAGGCAAGGAAGTACATACAGAATCTAATTAGCAGAGTCCAGAATACAAAGCTCTAACAAAATTGCTCAGAATTGGGCTAGTGAGATGGTTCAGCAAGAAAAGGTACTTGCCACTAAGCTGGAAAACCTGAGTTCAATCTCTGAGACCCACACACTGGAAGGAGAGAACCAACTCCCAGGTGTCCTCTAACCTCCATATGTGTACTATGGTATATAGCCACCCACCCCGACCCATACACACACAAATAAACATAATTTAGAAAAACAACTCAGAACCTGAATTTGTTTTTTGTTTTTTTTAAATGTTTTACACATATTCCCCCTCATACCAGAGTTTAAGCTTCAATCAAGCAGTTAGTAAAATGCTGCCTGGACACTAGTTGCATAAAAATGCTTAAGTCAACTATGTTTCCCCAGGCTCACATGATACATCTGCCTAGCATCTCCCATGCCTTGTTTTCAAGCTTGCCAACTCCACACACTTCACACTGAGAATGGTGTGTCTGTTCCACCTTTCAGCAACTTTAATAAAGCTCGTCCTACAACCTGCATTGCAAGACAAATTTTCACTCTTTTCAGAAAGCGACCATTTAGAATTACCTAAGAAAAACTGACTAATTTCCATGTCTTTCTTTACTCGTTTGCTTCTATGTCTGTAACATCTGCGGAGTACTCTCGTTTGATCCCTTTCTAGTCAGAAAAGCTTCCTCCACTGTCTAAATGGAGAGCATCTGTGAGCCATGCTGTCCTGTGACATTTCTGGATTCCTGCTTCATTTTCCATTCTCACCGAAGCTTGTGGGGGAAAACTAGGCATCCCAAATTCATAGGAAAGAAACATGAGTAAGGATCAAAGAAAATTAAATTTCAAGGGCAAGTTGGTGGTGGACAAACGGATAAAACACATAAATACGAAGGGAATGGATACAGAAACCAGAAGGAGAATACGAAATGCAGAAACTATGTCTACCAAGGGTTGGGACAGAAAAACAAGGTTTGAAATTGGCATGAATTAATTACCAACACACCTTAGAAGGGATGTTACAAAACTGTATCAACAACCAGGAATTAGCTGGTGTGACTCAGAACAGTATATTTCAACATCCCTGTTGGCACACCTACTAACACGCCAGCATCTCCCTCATCTGAAGATGGCAGTGATAATATATAACCTCAGAGTCACACTGACTTATGCTCCATGCATAACTTTCAGTCCAGTGTCTGAGTGTAACTAGCAAAGTACCTACCTGTTCTTGGTAGACCTGTCCCTGAGCCCCAGGGTCCACAGAACTAAAGATCCACTGTGCCTCTAACTTCTGTACAGCAGTCTGATTCATTGCTTTGTTTAGACCATACACACAAACACACACACACACACACACACACACACACACACACACACACACACACAACACAACCAACACACTATCTCACACGCCAAATTTCTTTTTTTAGAGCATACACACAAACACACACACACACACACACACACACACACACACACACACACACACATAACAGTCATCAATCACACTATTTCCTACGCCTAGGAAGTTGTCCCAACTTTGCTCTCTCTGCAGGTATTGCGTGTTCTATCAATATAGATTCTTAGTTGCAGCTGCAAGTAACAGAACCCAAATTCCAGCATTTAATTAGAAAGAAAACTGAAAATATCAAATAGGTCAGAAAGTCAATACAAGAGCTAGAAGAAAGAAGTGGAGACAAAAGTGGAAGAAGGCAGGTGACACATGCAGCAGGAGCCACATGTGAGACCAAGTCCCAAGAAGTGTGTGTGTACAAATTTTCACTAATATCCTAGAATTCCAACTTGGATATTTACTCTTGACCTTTACAAGAGATATAGGTAGGTAGGTAGAGAAACTGAGACATTCACCCACTTCTTAAGGTTCCACACAAACACCGACTAAATACTACAGGACAGTATGAAGAACTGAAAAGTATTTTGAATTGTTAACTGGCTTTACAAGGACTAAGGTTATAGTCCAGACCTCAATAAGGAAAAGTTAAATACTAATAAAGATTCTAAACGAGGAGCTAGGCAAGATGGCTCAGCAGTACAGGCCTCCAGGCATGATGACCTAGGTTCAAACCAAAGGACCCTCATAGTTGAAAGAGACATAATATACTGCTTGAAGCTCTTGCTAAGCAATAAGACAGGAGAAGGAAATTAAAGGAGTACTAATCAGAATAGAGGTCAAATTATCCCCTTTTGCAGATAATATGATATTACATATAAGAGATGTCAAAAATTCCACCAGAAAACTCCTAGAAATGATTACCACATTCAGTAAAATGGCAGGCTATAAAATTAATCTACAAAAAATCATTAGCCTTTCTATATACCAATAACAAACAATTGGAGAAAGAGTACATAGAAACCCTCCCATTCACAATAGCCTAAAAATCTTGGAATAAACCTGAACAAAGACATTAAACACCTCTATAAATGAAAATTTTAAATCTTCAAAGAAAGAGATTGAGGAAGACACCAAAGATGGAAGGACCTCCCAGGCTCATGGACTGGAAGAATTAGTATTGTGAAAATGACCAATCAAAAGCCCCATGACATTCTTCACAGAATTGGAATTAAAAAAAAAAAAAATCCTAAGATTCATATGGAAGCACAAAAGGCCCCAGATAGCCAAAGCAACCCTGAGCACTAAGAGCAATGCTGGGGGGATTACTATACCAGATTTTAAACTATGCTACAGAGCTTAGTCATAAAAACCACATGGTGCTGGCACAAAAATAGACCTGTAGATCAATGGAATAAAATTGAAGACCCAAATATGAGTAATTGCAATTTCAGCCACCTGATATTTGACAAAGGGGCCAAGAACATTCACTGGAGGAAAGACAGCATGTTCAGCAAATGGTGCTGGCAAAACTGGATCTCCACCTGTAGAAAAATGAAACTAAACCCCTATCTTTCACCTTGCACAAAAGTCAGCTCCAAATGGATCAAAGACCTCAGCATGAAGCCTGAAACTCTGAAACTGTTAGAAGAAAACACTGGCAATAACCCACAAGATAGAGGTGTAGGAAAGGGTTTTCTAAACTGGACTTCAACTACCCAGGAAATAAGGTCAAGAATCAGCAAATGGGACCTCATTAAACTAAAAAGCTTCTGTACATCAAAAGAATCAACCAAGGAAGTGAAGAGAAAACCCACAGAATGGGAGAAAATCTTCACCAGCAGCACATCTAACAGAGATTTAACATCCAGAATATATAAAGAACTCAAAAAATAAAGAATCAAAAAAGCAAGTAACCCAATTAAAAGATGGGCTAAGGATCTGAACAGAGAGTTTGCAAAAGAAGAAATAAAGATGGCTAAGAAGCACCTTAAAAGGTGTTCAACATCGTTAATAATTAGGGAAATGCAAATTAAAGCCACTTTAAGATTTTCTTTTCTTACCCCAGTCAGACTGGCTAAGATCAAGAGAACAAAAGATACCAAATGTTGGAAAGGATGTGGGACCGTTCATCCACTGCTGGTGGGAATGCAAACTTGTACAACCCCTATGGAAAGCAGTGTGGAGAACCCTTTAAAAACTAAAAATGAACCTACCATTTGACCCAGTTATACCACTCCTTGGCATATACCCAAAGAACTCATCCTATTGCAGAGACACTTGTACGTCCATGTTTGCTGCTGCTTTTTTCACAATAGCTAAGAGATGGAAGCAACCTGTGTCCCTCAACTGACAAGTGGATAATGAAAATGTGGTTCATTTATACGATGGAGTTTTACTCAGCAGTAAAGAAAGATGAAATCATGAAATTTGCAAGTAAATGGATGGAACTAGAAACTGTTATATTAAATGAAGTAATACAGACTCAAGAAAACAAACAACGTTATGTTCTCCCTCATATGTGGATTCTAGCACCAGATCCTTATAAGTGAATATGTATCCAGACATAGCTACAGGAACCAGGATAATGAAAAGGAACCAGGGAGGTAAAGGAAAAGAAAGAACCTGAGAGAAGAACACTAGGAAATAGGTGTTACTAAGGGAGAAATGGATAAAAATGGGATTATTTAAATGGGGGGAGGGAGAGAGAGTTATCCAAGGAACCTTGAGGATAAAGGGAAAGAAGGAGCTCAAGAGAGGTCAGACCATAGAAGATGGGTATTATCAAGGGAGAAATGGGGAAAATGGGGACACTTTAAATGGAGAAACCATGGCAGAGTGTTAGACAGTGAGAGAGCAAGGAGAGAAAAATAATGCGTAGCTAGTCTTAAAAAAACAGGGAAGCATATTAGTCCAACAACCTACTGAAAAATTGTACATACATTATCTCCACATGAGTCCATGTGTATAGCTAAAGGCTACACAAGAATCAGTGTCAGACAGGAGATATCTTCCTTTGAGTTGTTGGCCAGGGTGGTCCAAGAGACTCCCAAAATTACTCAGGCTATTGTCACAACCCTTGATGGCCTCCCAGAACTTGAAGGTAAGACTCTACTTGCTAAAGACAAAACATACGTCGGACACAGGATTTGGAGCAACAGAGCTACAACTGACCTGAAACCACTTCCTCTGAAGGCTAGCTCGCATAACTTTGGAGCGCACTATAAAGATGCCAAGAGAAAACACGAATGGATGATCCAACACCAGTTTCAAGACCAAATAACCACATCAATGGCCAGCACAGCATACGTCATTGGTGCAGTAGTGGCACTTTTATCTTGGGGGCAATCAACAACTACTTAATTTGACTAAAAGCTCACTCAATGGGAGGAAACTCAAGTGTGGTACTATAAACATAAACTAATACACATGGCCAGAGTGGTCATAGATTGTAGAGAAAACTCCAAGACTGTCACATCACTAGACTAATGTGATTTCTTACTATGTGCAAAATATGTATCCTTATATTTACAGACAAATATCTCAGTCACCACTCATTAATGAAGCTCATTTTGTACCAGTCAGAGACTAATACCAAGTATCACAACTGGTCACACATGGACATTGCCTATGAATTACCCAGGCCTAAGGGACATGTCTACAATGCAGCCTCTACACCTAAGTCTCATGGAACATAGAACAGGGATAAAGAAGAAGACACTAAGGAATCCGTTCTCAATAATGAAGCTCCGTCATACAGCAGAGGGCCAGGAACACAAAAGGTCACAAATGTCCAAAGTATAGAGATCAAGAGTCTGCTGAATAATGGTCCTTAGACAGGACCACTTTATTAAACTTTACCCACCCAAGGTTCAGGGACCATCGCAGAAGAGGGGGCAGAAAGACAGTAACAGCCAGGGAGGAGTGCATGACTATATGGAAACAAAGTTCTATAAGCTCCTGGGAACCTGCTCATATGATTCTATGGCAATGGTGTCAGTATACACAAGTCCTGTGCAAACTCAGGCAGACAATAATCCAGTATAGAACTGGGAAAATGAAGAGTAGACCCCAGTCTTATCTGAAAGAATGTTGGCAACTGATTGCTGCTAGATGAAAAAGAGCCAATCTTCCTAAAACAGAGACTTTGGATAAGCTGACTAGACTCAGTGGACAGACTTGTACTGGGGAACAGTTGGGGACCTTAACGGGATGACAGAGTATATGGACTCCAGTAGGGGGACTATGGGAGGTTGCCAGTGGGGATGGGGGTATAAAGATGATCAAGATTGTCTGAGATGCCCCGTATGAAATGCTTTGTAAATTCAGTGTTCCCAAAGCAATTTATTCACTTTCTTACAAATTGTTTTAGCCTATGATTTAACTGTTTATATCCTGAATTCTGTACTATGTTTCAAATTTACTTTGTAACTACATTAAAATCATTGCTTAAAATAAAAATAAAGTGCCAATGTCTGTATATTAACAAGATTTAAAAAATAAAGTTGGTAAAAGAAAAAATATATTGTCTCAAGGAAATTTCATTGTTTAAAATTAACATTGCCAAAACTCAAAGCAGATCCAGTAGAGAAATCTCTAGCAAAGCTCATCAGGTGTGAGTTTACACCAATTTCTAAAAAAGGAAGAGTTCCTTTCACTTCCCTTTCATGCTCCAAATTCAATTAACCAACTAAATATTTCATATTTTCCTTCTGCTCATTTACGAAATGATAATAGGGACTGAAGAGATGGCTCAGTGGTTAAGAGCAGCTACTGCTCTTGCAGAGAACCCAGGTTCAGTTACCAGCACCCACACGGTAGCTAACAACCCTCAGCTAACTCCAGTTCTAGGGAGGACCCAAAACTCTCTTGTGGGCACTGCACATATGGTGCATTTACCTACATGCAGGCAAAACATTCATACGCATAAAATAAAAGAAGTTATTAACTAGTTAATTAACTTTTTAAAAGAAATGAAAACAACTCCCTGAGCCTCCTGTTCCCCAGCCCTTGTTGGAACAGGAGGTCCACTGTACCTCAGGCATTTAAATCCAGTACCTGAAGAACTGATGATAATTATGGCTATGGTATATTGATGTTACTTCAGTGCCAACTGTGACATCAATTTATCTAAGACAACTTCAAGTGTCACAGGTTCTTAATGAATTATGCCTGTGGCAGTTTCTTATATGTTAAACAAGTTTACATGTTTTCAGGACTTGGTGAAATGAATAACAAAAGAAAAATAAAATCATACACATACACATTTTGACTATTAAAAAAAAGATGTCCAAAAAAAGATGTCCACTAGAGGGAGCGAATAGCCCATTCATTTGAAGGTGTGATACCTAAACTAGGTCCCTTCAAAAGACTTCCAACATAGTTATGCAAGAATTTTTTCCAAGGTCACAGAAAGTTGCTGAGGGGTCATAGATCTTAAAACAACTGGCATTCTGCTTTTCACTAGGGATACAGATGAGACTTTGCAAATCTTTATCAGCTGACAGAAGAGTTGGTTTTGGAGGGGAGGGGAGTGATATAGTCCTATTGTTAACACATATATACATTTGTGTAACTACCACCCCAATCAAGAAACAATTCTGCTACTCCCAGAACACCCCTTTCCTGCTCTCATTTTATAGCATGGCACTCTCCCCAACCCAGCAGCATTTCATTTTATATATGAGCCATCACTATTCAACCATGGGAGGCTTGGGTTGTTTACAGTTACTGGCAATTATTAATAAAGCCACTACAAACACAAGTGTTGGTGTGTACACTAAATTTCCACTGCACTAGGGTAAATATCCATTGAGAATACTAAGTGATATGATCCATGTATTTATTAACTTTCTATAAAACTGTCATTTCCCACCAAGAGATGAGATCTCAAGCTCTGCATCTCAGCACTTGATAAGGTCCGCACTTTTGCTCTCGCCATTCCAACAGTTAGGATCGTCCTATCATGGTTTTAATTTTAATTTCCCTAAGGTTTACTATGTTAAACACTTTTATGAGCACTTATCTGCTACTTGTATATCTTGTGGTGTTTGTTCAAATCTCTTGCTCATTTTTTAAACTGTTCTATTTTTGCTGAATTTGTAAGTTCTTGATACCAGTCCATTGTCACATACATGGTTTGTAAATATTTTCTGTCTGTAATTTTTCAGCCTCTTAATGGCATCTCAAAATAATTTTTTTTCATTTTGATAGTCTAATTTGTCATGTATTTTCTTTTAGTGTCCTATCTTAACAACTCTTTACCTAACTCTAAGATGTAAAGAACATCTCCTGTTTTGCAAAGTCTATATTCTTAAATTCAAATATATGATATACTTTGAATTAGCTCTTGTATAGTTTATGAGGTTCAGTGGAGACTCACTGTTACTTATTTTTACATATAAATGGTTGGATACCCAACTGTTGGAAAATCATTTGCTAAGGATAGAGAGATATAGCTCAGTGCACAAGGCCTTGGGATCAATACCTAGCACCACCAAAATCATTTGTTGACAAGACTAATCTTTCTCTATCAGTTGGTCATATTTGCGTACATCTGGTTCTGAACTTAATTATGCTACGCTGTTTTATATGTCCATGTCTTCCTCCATTTAAGCTGAATGACCATCCCTCATCTCTGATCTGATGCTTGGAACTAGAAGTGTCTCAGATTTCAGGGTGAGGGACTAAATCCCTGATAAGAGGGTGCGGCCACTGATGAATAATAAAATGACACACTTCCACTTCTTGGTCTGACACAAAGGCCTGGGGGCTCTCCCTCCAATCAGCACGTCCCCTTTCCAGCTGACACGCCAGTTTAGAGTAGACAAAAGCTGGATCTCACTCAGCTTGGAGCTGTAACCTATGGGCTGTCTCTTCATTGTTTAAGTTCACCAATCCAAAATTAGGGGAAGGAGACCTGGCCCATACCACTAAAAACATTTTAAAGACCCAAGCCCTCCTGGGGGCTTTGAATTTTTCGGTTTCCCAATTCCCTCTCCACTTGTGAAGAACTTGTCTGTGAGTGTGTGTATGTGTGTTTCTTCACTTTGAACAAAGTTTGTTACCTGTTGCTTTCTGCTGTGTCTGAGATTTTTTTTCCTGTCTTTCAATTGTCTAATCGGCAGAGAAAACAAACCAGATCCAGACCCTGCATGAGCTGGGGCTTTCCAGATTACAGAATATTTATCTAGACTTTCAATGGCTGATTTCACATCCCTAATCCAAACAACTGAAATCTGAAAAACAAACTACAAACTGATCTAAAATACAACACTCTCTTTTCTGTTTTGAGTCAGGGTCTTGATATGCTGCTAAGGCTGGCCCCAAAGTCTGGGCTCAAGCAAACCTGCCTCAGCTTCATAAAGTACTGGCACATGCCACTGTACTAGGTTATAAAACTTTGTTTTTAAGACGGGGTCTGATGTATCCCAGGTTGACTTCAAACTTGCTATACAGAGGATGACCTTGAACCTTGGATCCTCCTTCCTCTATCCTCCTTCCTCTAGGATTACAAGTGCTATCATGCCTGGTTTATGTGGTACAAGGAATTAAACTCAAGGCATACTAGACTAGGACTCCACCAACTGCACTACATACTCAGTCTGGTTATAAAACATGTTGAGAATATCAGTACTCAAAACTGTCAATGTGGAGCTCAAAACATTTGGGATTTAGGAGCACTTTGGATTTCCAGATTTCCAAATTATGAACGTTCCTTTGTACCATAGTCTTGACTTCCCTGTCTTTAACTGGGTAGTATGAGTCCTCTGGTTTTT
This sequence comes from Nannospalax galili, assembly GCF_000622305.1. Classification (NCBI taxonomy): domain Eukaryota; kingdom Metazoa; phylum Chordata; class Mammalia; order Rodentia; family Spalacidae; genus Nannospalax; species Nannospalax galili. The sequence continues at coordinate 5,048,311 of NW_008331125.1, read as the reverse complement.
ATTTATTTAATAACCACATAATTAGAAGCATTTCATTACAATGGCATTGACATATTCAATAACAATTTCCAGAGCTAAGATGCATCTCTTTCAAAATTGGCTTTAAATTTTTAGGTTCAGAGTTGAATTAATACAGTTATACAATATCGTACTCAGTATAAACCCTATAAGACATAAAATTGAATGAGGTTTTAACCTTTAAAAAAGATCTCCATTTCATTATTAAAATACAGTTTCATACAGAAAAATTCATTTTTGCTGCAATTAACGCTTAGATGTTTGCACATGTGTTTCTAATCTCTATATATCTGATTATTACTAGTCACATTGGTACTTTCTGAGATCCTTGGTACCTGAGCATGGATATAAAGTCATCAGGTAGATTTCAATGGTAATGTTTTTCACATCTACTAATTATTAAGGAGCAAATTTTTATGCTTTGAAGAATTATTATTTTTTGCATTCAGTAAATCTGACAGAAACTACTTAGCAATTTCAGTTTCAAATTAAAATAGACACTTTGAAAATAAGCCAAAAAATAGTAATAATCTGAAGTAAAATAGAGAACAGGAGAACTGAAAAAGGAGAAAAGAAAAGGGAAACAACAGGAAATGAGAACGGCATGCACAAAGAACAGAACAAAGGAACATAGAAGGGAGAAAAAGGGACGCACAAAGGAGAATAGAAAGAAGACAGTTCCCACACATTAGACCTCAGCCACCACCACCCAGGCCAACGAATGCCTGACTAAAGCTGGGTCCTCCTCAGAACTTGCACCAGTAATGAGAGCAAGTCAGGGCCAGCCAGGCTCCAGACCAGAGGACCAGTCCTGCTAAAGAGCTACCCAGATGGCCAAACGTGACTCTCATTAAATAGTACAAAACAAACGAACCTATTAGATTTAGTTGGGGGCGGGGGGGGTCAGGTCAGAGGACAACTCTAGAGTCAGTTCTCTCCTTCCACCTTTACATGGGCTCTGGGGATCAAACTCAGGTTGTCAGGCTTGTGCAGCAAGTGCTTTTACCTTCTGAGTCATCTCATCAGCTCTTAATTAGATTTAAATGATACCACAAAATTATCTATTTACATGCTCTGAGGGGCAGATATAAAGGTAAATATGAAATGTCATTAACTAAGACATTCCTGGTAGTTTGTTTAAACATTTGTACAAATGAAATGTCCACCAGGCCCAACCGCTAGGGTGAGAGAGTGTGTGCGTGTGTGTGTGTGTGTGTGTGTGTGTGTGTGTGTGTGTGTGTGTTGCATGAATGTGGCTGTAGATATACACAACCAAGTAAGAACGTCAGAGCAAGACAGTGGGTGTCTTCCTCTGCCTCTCTGCCTTCCTCCTTTGAGACAAGGTCTCTCACTGCACTGGACACTCCCTATTTGCAACTAGGCTGGCTGGCCAAGGAGCTCTCAGGACCCACCTGTCTGCTCCTCCCTCAATGCCAAGGTTACACACTCATAGCCATATAGGGCTTTTTACATGGTGCTATGGGCTTGAACTCAAGTCTTCGGGCTTGCACAGCAAGCAGTCTTACTCTCTGAGCCATCTCTCCAGTCCCTCCCTAGGTTTCTCATGAAAATCACATGAAATTACTGAAACGGAACTGCCTATAAACTGGGGAAAAAAAAATGTTTTTTTCTGTCCTGGGGCTGTGCAGGCACATGGTTGGTGAACATTCTGTCAGATGCTCATCCCCAGTGTTATTTTTCTTCATTTGTATTTTGAGTTTTGAGGGCCTCACTGTGTAGCCCAGAGTGGGCTCAAACTTAAGATTTGCCTACCTTCAGCCTCTCAAGTACTAAGATTACAAGTGTATACCACCAAGTTTGGCTTGAAATTGCTTAAAAAATACAGTGCAGTATGTGACCTCATGGTACAACAGTAGGACACATGACTCTAAAGTACAGCATAGTGTAACTGGTAACTGGCTATCTTCCTTCATCACAAGTCTAAGGTCATGAAAATGTTAAAGACAGAGAAAAGTCATCTGGTTCAACTAGAACCACCGTTCTAATCCACCTGAATTGCTGTGACAAAAGACTGTGACCAATACCAACTGGGGAGGAAAGGGTTTATTTGGCTTATATCTCCAGAGGTCACAGTTCATCAGGAAGCCCAAGGTAAGAACTCCAGGCAGGAACCTGGAGGCAGGAGCTGAAGCACAGGCCATGGAGGAATGCTGCTTACTGGCTTGCTCTCCTGGCCCCCGCTCAGCCTGCTTTCTTATAGAATACAGGACCACCTGCCCAAGGGTGGCACCACCTACAGTGGGTCGGGCCCTCCCACATTACTCAAAAATCAAGAAGATACCCCAAAGACATGGCCACAGGCCAGTCCAATGGAGGCAATTCCCCAACTGAGGCTCCCTCTACCCTGGTGTGTCAAGTTGACAACTAAAGCTGTCCAACACAAGCACCCATCAGTGAAACCCAGAACTCTTTCTAGTTACTGATGTAGGTAAAGGAGAGACATGGTCCCAGTGCTGAGAGCTTCTCTACTGCATCTCCTCCTCTTATGGAGCTTGGAAAGCAGGAGCTCACTTCCTTTCTTACATACTAAATTCAATCTTCTCATCCATTTCCTGTTTGAGAAGTCTTGAAAATCTAAGAATCATGACTCATAAATTTAAATGCATTCACCAAACAAATACGACACGTATTCTTTAAATCAAATAATATTTGAGGGTTTTATTCATCACCTTTGTCATAAAATTATCCAACATTGATGACAGCACGCACAAGTCGCATGGAAGCTCAAAAAAAAAAAAAAAAAAAACACAGTCAAGTGCTACAGATATAGCTCAGAGATAGTGTAAGGCCTTGAGTTTGTTCCCTATACAACAAAAGCAAAACAAAAAGATAGCAAAGTATCTGTGTTCATGTAGTTTTCTCTAATTCCAGACCCAGTATATTACCTTCCCCTTGCTGTATTTATCTGATTATTTAGGTTGATTCCCATTAGTTTTCTCCATTTGAAAACTTCTTGAAGACAGCATATCATTTACTAGGTATTACAAGAACTCCGTGACTATAAACATACTGGCTACACCAAATGTTTCCTATTGTTCTCTGTTGAGTCATCACTGTTAAACTATGTCAGCCTCCTCTTGTGTAAACTGAGACAGCCTAGCATATCACAAGAACAAAAGCCTCAGAGATAGACCTTGACTCGAATCATAACTTTCTCTACTAGTCGCATGACTTTAAACATGTTAGTAAGTGACTCAAATCATAACTTTCTCTACTAGTAGCATGACTTTAAACATGTTAGTAAGTCTGGCTTTATTAATTTCCTAACCTTTTTTAAAAAAATATTTTATTATTTTTATTGTATGTGTATGAGTGTATTGCCTGTATATATGTAAGTGCACCCGTGTCATGCAATTTCCCACTGAGGTCAGAAGAGGGTGTCAGATCCCCCGGAACTGGAGTTATGGACAGTTGTTAGCCATTATGTGGGTGCTGGGATTTAAACCTCTGCCAGAGCAGTTAGTGCTCTTAACTGCTGAGCCATCTCTCCAGCCCCAGTTTCCTAACCCTTAAAATTAGGAAATCTGAGAGTGGTGGCCCACATCTATAATCCCAGCATTTAAAAGGGTGAGACAAGAGGCCTGCCACAGGTTCAAGGCTCTCCTGGGCTACAGAGTGAGACTCGGTTTTAAAAAAAAAAAAAAAAAAAAGAAAGAAAAAAAAATAATTAGGATATTATCCCCTATATCTACAAGGGGTTGAATTAAATGACAAATTACTGGTTTGGAGCATCATAGCTGCTCTAGAATGTCCTAGATGTTCTAGAATGTTAGATTCTTTCTTAGCAACAAGAATCTCTTTGTCCTTTCTTGCATTTTCTAGACTACTTATAAAGGCTTCCCTTCCATAAGACTGGATCTTTCGAAGTATGTCCTGAATTCTGCCACTTCAGGACCCTCCATCCACTTTCAAATCCAACCTATCTCTAGCTTAATAACTCTCCTCCTCGGCTTCCAGCACTTGGTTTTGGTGCTTTGCCTGAGGAAGGTAGCTGGAAACAGAACAATGAGAGTAGTAAAGGCAGTGCTCCCAGGAACACGAGCATATAAGGATAACTATCCTGAGCACCAGTCACAGAAGCTTGGGTGTGCATTATAGCTGGTTGCACACTCATTAAGCTTATTCTCAATGCAAGTCACAGGCACTTTCACAAATGATTTACATGTCTAAACAGACTCCATCTAAGACTAATCTAGATAACTGGAAAAAGCTGTTAATTTATAGAATTCCCAGTTAGGAAAAAAAAAATCGCAATGAATTTTCAGGCACTAAATAATGACATGCTGTCCTTTCATGACATTCTGCGTTCTTCTGCATTACCCAAACTAAACAGCTAGAGGGAAAAATCACAGCCGGCCCTCTATATCCAGGAGTTTTGTGTCCTCACATTCAATTAAGCATGGGTTAAAAATATTTGAAAATAAAATTCCAGCCAAGCACAGGGCACATTCTTGTGATCCCAGTTCTTCAGGAAGCTAAGGTAGAAGGATTACTCTTAAGCCTAGGGGTGCAAGACCAGTTTGAACAACATAGTAAGACCTCATATCAAAAGAAAAAACTTTTTCAGAAAGCTCCAAAAAGCAAAAATTGAATTTGCCATGTACTGAATACTATGCTGAGCCCCCATGAATAAAATGCAGTAGCCTGCCACGGTCTCGCAGTCCTTAGGCTCCCTTCAGCACTGATTATAGAGCATCATCCACCTCACAGCCTGTTCATAATCAGTGATTGCATCTGTACTGCATATGTGTACTTTTTTGCCATTATTCCATAAACAGTGCAGTATAACAATTATTTATGTAGCATTTATAGCTTATTAGGTATTACAGGTAATATAAAGAGAATTTAAAGTGTAGGGGAAGATGTGTGAAGGTTATATGCAAATGCTACATTTTATATAAGCATGCAGATTTCTGGATACATGGGGAGTTCTTGAAACCAATCTCCCATGGCTCCTTGAAGGACCAGTGTACTTAATGAGGAAACAAAATTTGTCTTATATAATACTCATTTTTTAAGGGAATGCACGATTAAGTCTTAATACTGAAATAAGGCGTTCTAATAATCAGTGTTCAGTGGTCAGATCCTGGAATATACTCCTATTTTATTCTCCTGAGAACTCCAAAGCCTCACAGGACTCACTGGGAGGTATGCAATTAAAGGCCACATTAGAACAGATTGGATGTTACTCATCCAGCGAAGCCTTTCAGAAGTGTCTAGCTAAATCTTGATGGAGTACAAGCAAGTAGTCTCCCAGGAGAATAATCCTTTAAGAATTCCCAGTGAAGTATGTAGCATGTGGAACTTAGGCTAGAATTTCCATTGTCTAATAGCGATAAGCAAGCACTCAAGCCTCAGAATAAGCCAAGACCATCCAGAACCCTAATTAAAAGTTGGATCAGCAAAGCCGGAAGTAACTACCAACTGGAGACAACTAAGTGGCCAGATGACAAGCCTGACAGCTAGGCACTGAAGATTTCTGACAGCATGCCATAAGGAGGTATGAAAAGAATTGTGCAGCAATGTCTGTTTTCAGCTCTATGTGCTGTGACCACCCTCATCCTGCTCTGCTTTTCACAGCAGCTAGTCAAAGAGGGAGACAAAGAATGAGCAGCTTCTGTGCTCAAAGTCCTGTGTCCCAGTGAAGCACAACAATTAAATGTGCTGTAAGCATTCTTATATTTCCATCAGAGAGAAAGAATGCAAATTTTAGAGGTCTGTATTCTACTTTAACCCTCTCAAATTCTATTCTTTTGCTGTTTTGTTATTGTTGGGGTTTTTTTGTTTTTGTTTTTGTTTTTGAGACATGGACTCATGATGGAGCCCTGGCTGGCCTGGAACTCACCATGTAGACCAGACTGGCCTCAAACTCACAGAGATTCACCTGCCTCTGCCTCCTGAGTGCTAGGACTTTTAGGCATGTACCACTATGCCCTACAAATTTATATTCCTCAAAAATTCTTGGCACTTTGATAGACGTCTACAGAGAGCAATAGTTCCTCTTCTGAGCTTGTGTGCTTTGGTATTTTCATTCTTCTTTAGCCTTCACTCATAAGCCAAAGTTTTAGGTAGGGCTCCTTAACCTCCAGCAATAAATACAGCATTCTAATGTTCAGTGAGAAGGAACTAGAGAGACCTCCATTTTCCCTCCGATTACCTGGTGGTAAATGTTCACATTATGAAATATTGTGAGCAAAAGCATCTGGAGAAAAGCAGACTTGCATTGCGAGGCTCACTGTGAGATATGAAGGAATTCTAACACAATTCCTCACGTGTCTCCTGAGCTGTTTCAAGACCAAACAGTCTGCCTCGAAGCCCGAGTACACTGGTCCTCTGCACTCAGCTGCACCCAGAAGTTGTGCTTCACCTTTCAGGTACTCCAGAACTACTAAGTTGCAGGTACTCCAGAAATACTAAGTTACTGCAACCATCCTCTCAGGCAAGCAAAAGGCAGGAAAATGTTTCCTAAATGAAAAATCATTATAAACAAAAGACTCCTCTGACTCTCTGCAGTGCTCCAAAGAACAAGACAAATGGCACCTAACACAGTACAAATGGAACCATGGCTTCAATGGACAAGGTAAATTCTTTCACTTCAGGAAGTTTCCATATTCTGAGCAAATCCACTCATCTTCCCTGTATCCCTTCCTACACTGACATTACCTGTATAAGTGACGGTTGTCTTCGAAATCTTCCTGACCCCATTTTCCCTTGATGTCTTCAATAACGTGATTCTTCAGGAATTTTTTCAGCAACTGAATTGTTTGTTTGCGAGTCACCTCGGGCCCAAAGTTTTGACTGTTCCTCAACAGCTCGTGCAGCCAGTCCACAGCTTCAGCAGCTGTGAAGCAACATTCATAACTCTTGAAGCGACAACGGTGCTTCCGTAAAGGCATCCTGGTACGAAAAAGCTCCACGGTTTCATTCCACTGGGCAGAAGAGACAAAGGCATTGAATAATCAACTGCTGTTTTCTAAAGGTTACTACATTCCAAATGTTTAAAGCAATGAGTACAATTTTTCGATTTAAAAACCACTTGAGGGGCTGCAGGGATGGCTCAGCAGTTAAGAGTGCTGACTGCTCTTGCAGAGGACCTAGGTTCAGTTCCTAGCACCCACATGGCAGCTACCTATCTGTAACTCCAGTTTCAGGGGATCTGGTGCCCTCTTCTGGTCTCCCCTGACATTGCACAACATGGGTGTACTTACATATATGCAGGCAAAACACTCATACACATAAAATAAAAATAAATCAATCAAAAAGAAAATTAAGGCTGGGGGAAACATCAGAATAGTAGAGCACTTGCTTAGCATGTGCCAGATCCAAAGTTAGATAATAAATTGATAACAGACGTATAGATGATTGACTGACTGATTGATAGTATTCATATTTTTTAGTTAACAGCTTGAATAATGAAGACTTGATGTTTTTATTTGCGGCCTTCAAACTCTAAAAGTTCTGGAGAATAGATGGTGGCGATGATTACAAAACATTGTAAGCACAATTAATGCTACCAAACTATACACTTAGAAATGGTTAAAAATAGCTTATATTGTGTATATTTTACCACCATTGAAGCAAAAGCAGAACTTGCTTCTTCAGAAAAGAAATGGAAGTAAAAGGCATCTTTTCAAAGGTAGTTCATCATGTACCCGCTCAAGGAATCTTTACTGAAGACACTGCCAACAAGCTATCCTATTAGTGAGATTCCCATGAATCAAAACATGGTAGTAAGTAATGGTTAAAACTAAGTCGCTAGCTGGGCACAGTGGTGCACATCTATAATCTCAGCACTCAGTAAGCTGAGGCAGAAGGATTATGAGCTCAAGGCCAGCCTGGGCTACATGCAGAGTTCTAGGCCCAGTTTGGATTATATACTGAAATCCTGCCCTCTATACAAAAAAAAAAAAAAAAAAAAAAAAAAATTCTAGCCCATTATGCATAATTCATTTCTAAAAGCCCCATTCTTAGTACAACTTCATTCAACAAGCATGTATAGACTGTTTATTATGTGAACGGAATTGTATGGGTAGAGAAGAGAGATGCATATGATAATATAATACAGTGCTCAATGTCAAAGAACTCAAGACAGTAATGATATGTTTTAAAGCAAGTATCCAAGTTTTTGCTCATTTACAAAAGAAAGTTTTTTGAAAAAAATAGCTAGTAGATATTTCAAATAACATAAGCTAATTACAAAGCATCTCCTAGTCTTTTTTGTAATAATATTGTTTAAAATTGTTTCCTGCCTTTAGCCAGAGAAGATGGTTGTTTCTGAGGCTCTTCCTGAAGAACACAGTTTAGTTAGGCATGGCACCTTCAGAGACACCATGGGGAGTTAAGACTGAACAGGCAGAGCTCAGGCTCTGAAGCCCAGCTTGGCTAGAATCACAGCCTGGTCTGCTACTGACCGGCAAGCCAACCCACGTGCCTCCAGCAACAAAGCAACGATGACATAACCAGAGATGGAAAAAAAAAAAAAAGACTATTGACTATTGCAGTGCCTTCCCTGAAGGAAGTACTTAATAAAACTCAGCCACATAGTGTTGTTGTCTCTATCATCAGAGTAGGGGCAGCCCTTAGAGCAAATATACAGAAAAGACCCCTAAATGGAATCTCCAGTATTTAGTCCAGCTTCTGCCAATAAATATTTGGTTTGGGCGCAGTTAACATTTTCTCTATAAATTTATAGCAAATTAAAACTCAAAAGAGTTAAGATCCTGAAATTCAAAAATCACAGAAGCCAGCTACAGTGGGGCATAAACCCATAATCTCTGCACTCATGAGGCTAAGGCAGGAGGATTGTGAGTTCAAGGCCAGCCTGGGCTACAAAGCAAGAGGCTATCTCAAAAATAAATCAATCAAAAGGCAAGTCATAGAGGTGTGTGTTGTGTACAGTCAGCTAAGAAAGAGTGCTGGTGCAATCCACTGTAGTCAAATCAAAGGCGTATACCATTGTTTACACTTGGCTTATGAGCCTTTAAAAAGAATTGTCAAATCCATGTACAGTGATTCACTGTATACACTGCTGGTGATGCTCACCAGCAGAACTTAAAGAAACACTGGACCAATTTTAGTAGAACAAAATCAATCTCTGAAGACTGGGAAAATATAAGGTACAGAGTCAGACCAGGGTTCAAATCCTGGTTCTTCAATTCACTATTTGCATAGGGTTTGGTACAAGTTAAGTATCAGAAAAATATCGTTTCTTTCTATTCCAAAATGCCACTGATAGAATCTCATGGGCTGTCATGTCCCACAGAACCTTTAACACAAAAGTCAACTCTTTCGAAATGTCATTTTTTAAATAACTTCATGACTATCAGCCTCTTCTTCCTTATGTGTGAAGTTACATCAATGACAAGAAATCAGGAAGTTGAAGGCTTAGAATAAGGAAGTTGTTCATTCACCTCCCACTTAAAGCTTTATGAACACCACTGACCTAGTCAGCATCCCACCAGTCAGTTGGCAGGGAGCAAGTGTCAGAGAGAGCACTCACTATACAAAAAGTCACAGCATCCCACATGCCCCAGAGATACCAAGGGCACCACAGCATTGCCCCTGGCATCCCTCAGAATTGTCCCACCCATCATGAGGTTCCTGCCTAATCTGCTTCTAAAATGCAAATGTGAATAAATTATTGTTCTTCTTGCTTCTTATAGACCTGACATCTGTTCCAATCTCTCCCCTCTATGGTGCCTTTGTATAGATGTAACCCTCAAAACCCTACCTTTCAAAACTTTAGAAATTTTATTCCAAACTACATAGCTGCAGTCTTCTAGCCAACCACTTATACTGAGTTACATAATGAAAGCTATTTTGATGATGAGAGTAAGTAGCTAACAAGCTTCCATGTTTGTCATGAATTAGGTCTGCCATTTGTCTTTTATCATTAAAAATTTACCTAATCCATAAAATGTTATTTTCCAACAGAATTCCAGAACCTTAGAAAATAAAGCTGTTACAAATTATAAGAAAGTATAGCAAGCCAGTAAGACGGATACAGAAGCCTACTATTTGTATGCTAATAGATTTTTCCAGGTTTTCCCTGACGAGATACTACGCAGAGAGTGATGCTGAGAGAAAGAAGAGCTGGGCCAGTGATGAAGGAAGGAAAGGCTGGCCTCAGAGAACAACTAAAGAAAGAGCTAGTTACAAACTAGGATTCATTTACTTAATAAAAGCCTCAAGGCACAACTGAAACATATTGGAAAAATATTTGCAGATTTCACCTTTAATAACAACTATAATTTCTCAAAACAGCAATCCTCACTTTTAGGGACAAGAACAGGTGATTACTGTGTTTTCCAAATTTTAATATTACATTTCTCAACTACCATAAAATTGAGAACCAAATTGAATACCTGGGAAGTTCTGATAAAAATGGAAGTATTTTCATTAATTATCCTGTAACTTTTCTGTTTAAGTTGATAACCTACACTGGGCCTGAATGACATTTCTTAGGAAGTAAAAACATCGGAGAAAAAGCACTTTCCTTTATAAATTCCTTTTGCAATAGCTTAACGTGACTCAGAATCCAGTGATATTCATACAGTGGTCCTCTGCAACCATGAAAGAAGTACCTTGTATAGCTCTATGAATATAATTTAAAAGTTTCTGCTATTTTTTTTTTTTCCTGCAAGACAAGGACTAAGTCATTCCAAGATCAGAGCCTATTTCCCTGGTCTAAGTACTGTAAACAAACTGGGTGGAGGATGAAATGTGTTATTTTTCCTTCCTAAACAAAGATATAATCATTTCTTATCCAAAGCTTCAGTGACCCACAGGAAACAGCAGTCTGGAAAATTCCAGAAATTAACAATTCGCAAGTTTTCAGTTGCATGCAGTTCTGAGTAGTGTAAGGAAACCTCCTCATCCAACCAAGGATGTGAAAGATTTCTCTGTCCACTGTGTCCAAGCTGTATATGCTACTCACCTACTAGTCCTTTAGCAGCTACTCAGGTTAACAGTCCAACTGGTGAGGTATCACAGTGCCCGTGCTCAGGTATAATCTTTATTTTACTTTAAACTGTAAGAGCAGTGAACTTGGAGTATATTAATTGTCCTATTTTGCTATTACTATTTTTAATTTCTCGTTAATTTATAAATTAAACTATCATAGGTATATGCAGGAAAAACACATCCCATATGTAGGGTCCAGAACGATCATTTGTTTCAGGCACTTGCTGGGGAGGGGTGAGGGAGGGTGAGTGTTACAACATATCTTTCACAGCTAAGAAAGGACTGCTATAAGAGTCTGTGAAAATCACTGAAAAGGCACAACTTGCCTCTTCCCTAAAGTCAGACCTACCAACAGCCCTGCCCTCAGAGAGTTTGAATGATAGAGTCACAGCCATCGTGAAAATGACATTCTTTAAAAACTCTATCTTTTTCCTTGACATTACCATTTCATACCTCTTAGAAGCCAGTCCTAAAGAAAACCTAAATTTATTTATTGGATTATTTTTTTTTTAAATCAATGGATCATCATTCTGGGTAGCCTGTAGATTGTACAATGGTTTTTTTCCCATCCTCTTCACAGGCACCTTGGTAATATGACACTGCTACCCTGCCACTTAAAGTAGAAATGTCAAAATGTCCTTGGGCCTGTTAGCAACATACTCTGTTCCAAAGGCCAAAAATGTCAAAATGTCAAAAGTATTTGGGAGCTTGTATCTAATCCTTAAAAGATTTTAGGGTTACCTCTTCAGAGGGGGGAATGTTGGAGGGGAGGGAATGGGCATGGATTTGATCAAAACACCTTATATGCATGTATGAAATTCTCAAAGTTTTTGTAAAAGTTAAAAAAAAAAAAAAAAAGTAGAAATGTGGCCTGCAGGATGGCTCAGCAAGTGAAGGTGCTTTTCACACAAGCCTGGCATCCTGAATCCTATCCCCAGCACTAATGTTAAGGTAGAAGGAGAGAACTGACTGCACAAAATTGTCCTCTGACCTCCACACAACACCCCTCACACCTACATCATACACACACAATAATAATTAGTAATAATAGTAAATTAAACAAGGTTTTTTTACGTGGAAATAAATTTCTAGATTCTGGACTCAGTCATTTTATAGGCTTTGGCTAATGAGGTATGAAAAAAAAAAGTCGCAGGTTGAAACCATTTAGCTACCTTGGAACCACCATGAGACCACTATGTGAAGATGCCTGTCATAGATACTTGGCTCAACTTATGTCCAAGACAAGTCAGCACCTTCCACCATCCAGAACTAGTGAAGTCAACAGATTTTGATACATGAGGGGCCCCTATCAGAAGAATCACTGACATGAATCCACCCCAGATCACTGGTCCACAACAATCCTAAGCTGTTTCCATCCAAATGAAAGAGTATTCCCTCAAATCCCTAAAATCTTAGGTAAAAGGACATACGTGGCATGTGCTCTTTCTCTGTGAACAGGATCCATAATCTTTATTAGGTTCTCAAAGCAGATCAAGAGGCTAATTTTTTTTTAAAGTGAAAAACAAACAGCCTCAAGCCTAATTTCTCCTTCAGGAAGGTGATCTTCTTAGGTCTGACTTGACCCAATAGAACACAAAGTGGCTGGCTCTGGAAAGAAAAGGAAACTCTTTGCCTCTCCAACATATGAGTTACAGTCTGGACACTAGATCCCACCTGCTCTGGATATTTCTTTTGAGTACAAAGAACATTGCAAGTTAGATGCAGCTGAACGCAGTTCACAGACTAAAGTCAACTATCTTCCTTTCAAATGACCATTAAAAGTCCCCTAATCCTTGAGGCAGTCTGTAAAACTACTTCCTCCAGGTAACAGTAACACACATCAGATAAGTCTTTGAATAGCAAAACTAGTTTCCAGGAGAAAAGGCATCACCCTGGTCCATCAGGGTCTGCAAAGCTCTTTCAAGCCACTTATCAAGCCTGGTCCCTCGGTGAGGTGGGTGCTGACAGAAACAGAATCGCCAAGAGCAGGAACTGTGCCTTGGGCAATCCACCTTGGTGCTGTGCAGCCTTAGAAAGAACTCTTCATCAAGTGTCAACGGTGTCACTCAGGAAGGAGACACGCCCTGCCTGGATGACCACAAACGCCCAGCGTTAGATGGGTGGGGTGGGCTAGGGTTCCACCCAGGATCTCTTGGGTCCTGATGCAGGCCTTTGGACAAAGGGCAGAGAGGTGGGAACTCCATCGCCTGGTGTTCCCAGCTCTTTTAGTCTGAAGGCGCCTAATGCAGCCACCCTCCGGGGTGGGGCAGTGAAGCTCAGCCCAGGCCGGTGGACTGGCTCCCAGGTCCTCTAGGGGGCATGGTGAGGACCCCAGCCCCGGCTGACACTCGCCTGCCTGCGGCCTCAGCCCGGAGCCGCGGAGTCCGAGGCACCGCGGGGACCGCGGCGTAGGGTCGGCCCCGCCAGCACTCTCACTCACCAGCTTGGTGGCCCGGTACGGCCCGGGCCCCACGATGCGATGCTCCATCGCCGGTGCGCGACCGGCCAGCTAGGGTCCCTGGATTCGCCGCGCTGCAGTTTGAATTGCAAGCCTGCGGGCTCCGGGCGCCGATTGGACGGCATGAAGGCACGTGACCGGAACTTCGCGAGTGGGCGGGACCACGTCCCCTGATGTGCGTCTGGGGTGGTGGAGCCTCTGAGAGCAAAGGACACAGCGATCCTCATCAATGGGCAGGCAGTCAGTCACCAGCCTCCGTGTGACTGATCGCGGCGCTGCCCAGCACCATTGCCAGACTGTCCTGCAGGGTGCAGGGCACACGAGCTCTGCAAAAGAAGCAATCCAGTGAGCGAAACCTAGCTGGGACCTCGCAGATAATGTTACCAGAACAAGTGCACAGTGAATCTGGAAGTTAGAGATTAGAACTGCGTGGTGAAAGGAAGCGAGTTGACACCCTATAAAGTGGAGGGACTTTTAAAAACTAGATAAAGGCACTGAGCCACAAAGGAGTCTAGATGGCCTATTAGAACAATAAAGACGCCCTAATCGGTTTCTGTTGTGCTATTTTAATAGAGCACAATAATCCCTCCTCCCCCAGCTTGCATTCTCTGTTTTGCTTCTCACTGAATTTTACAGTCTTGCCATAGGGTTGATAAATCCTTTTCTCTCCCACTCTTGAGAATTGTCAGTCCGATTTTCAACTGTTCAAATGGACAAAATGACTTCACCACTCTCTGAACTACACACTTGAAACTCGGTGACTCCAGTTCAGAATTCATGTCTGGGCATCTGGATGAATACCCAGGATAAGAATTGCTGAGCAACTCAGCCTTGATCACAGAAGCCTCTTTTTCCAGTGGACAGTGGTTAATGCAGAGACTTAAAACTGGTCAAAGTGCTGTAAACAAGAGCCTGGAATGCTCAGTCTTAAATGGAACATTTATATGTGTTCCCTCGGAGAACAAGGAGGTAGAAACGTTAAGAGCTGGAGGATGGGGAGGAGTACTATAAATGCTGTCTTCTGGACCTGACATGAACTTAACGGCAACGGTTGATTACCTGTGCAAGACCTGCACAAGCTGGAACACTGGTCCACATGTGACTTAAAAAATAAAAAATAAAAAGCCAGAGGACACTAATGAATCTCTCAACTCTCATTAATGAAGCTCCCTAGTGCAAGAGAGGACCAGGAACACAAAAGGTCACACATGGCCAAAATGTAGAGATTAAGAGTCTACACAATGGTGCTCCTTGGACAGAGCTCATATATTAAACTTCACCCACCCAGGACTCATGGTCCATTGTGGAAGAGGGGGTGGAAAGATTGTAAGAGCCAGGGAGGAGGTGTAGGACCATATGGAAACAAAGTCCTAGAAGCTCCTGGGAACTTGCTCATATGATTCTATGGCAATGATGTCAACATACACAAGTCCCCTGGCAACTCAGGCAGACAAAAATCCAGCATAGAACTGGGAAAATGAACAGCAGGCCCCAATCTTAGCTGAAGAAATATTGACAACTGATTACTGCTAGGTGAGGAAGAGCTGATCTTCCTAAAACAAGGGACTCTAGATCTAGACTCAGTGGATGGACTTGCACTGGGGAATGTCTGGGGGTACTGACTTGACACAATGGGCCTGAACTGGAATGACAGAGTATATGGGTTCTGGGGGTGGGGGTGAGGGGGTGGAGCTATGGGAGGGTGCCAGTGGGGATGAGGGCATAAACATGATTAAGATTGTTTGAGATATTCTGTATGAAATACACAAAAATTCAATAAAAGCAAATTTTTAAAAACCCTGGACATGTTCAGTTAAGGGGGGAGGGTGCGGGCAAGGGTGGTGAGATAAGATGGGTCAGCTGGTAATGGAAAGGAACCAGGGAGGTAAAGGAAAAGAAAGAACCTGAAAGAGAAGAACAGTAGGAAACAGGTGTTAATAAGGGAGATATGGATAAAAATTGGGTTAGTTTAAGGGAAGGGGAGGGAAAGGTATACAAGGAACCTAGGGGATAAAGGGAAAGAAGAAGCTCAAAAAAAGGTAGGACCATAGGAGAAGGGTATTATTAAGGGAGAAAGGGGGAAAATGGGGGCACCTTAATTGGGGAAACCATGATGGAAGGATGAGACAATACAAGAGATAAATAATGCCTAGCTAGTTTTAAAAACCAGAGGGAACCATATTACTCCAACAACCTACTGACAAATTATACATAGCAGATCAAGAAATATATGTCTAGGTAAGGTTTATCTGAGAACAATTGGTCTTTGCCCAAGCTTTAGC
>NW_008331125.1:5031477-5032445 GCF_000622305.1 Nannospalax galili | reverse complement strand
TCCTTGCCCTCCTAGGTCGACTAGTTCCAGGGGACTGTGAGCATCTCCCAAAATGTGCTCTAATTGTGGTGGGTCACCTGTCCTCTTGATCAAGGAGACCAAGGAGACCCCACCAGATAGACTTGAACCAGTGTCCAGTCTACAAAGAGGAGGGTCAACACAGAGGACTCATTTCCTCCATGCTTCCAAGTGAAGCCAACCATGGTCAAGCAGGACCTTTGACTTATCTTCACATAGGCAGAACTGGTAAAAGAAAGGAGCCAGGGGCTCCTCCCAAGCCCATGTGACCCCTGAGGAACAAATCCTCAAAGGACCTTAAGACTGAAAATAAATTGGTTTATCTGGGCCAACTGTATGGCCTTAAACACCCAAAAGGAAAGTATAACCAAAGATTAAAGGGACCAATATAATTTTTTGAGAGTCCATATGCATAGCTAAAGGCTATATAGCAAGCCACAATGCCAGATCTGAGATACTTTCTTTTAAGTTGTTGGCCAGGGTAGCCAAAGGGACTCCCAGATAGTAACCCAGCATAGAGCTGGGAAAACCAACAGCAGACCCCAATCTTATCTAAAGGAATATTGACAACTGATTGCTGTTAGATGAGGAACAGCTGACCTTCCTAAAACAAAGACCTCTAGATAGGTTGACTAGATTCACCAGATGGACAAGTAGTGGGGAACGGCTGGGGCAGGGCGGGGGGTGACAGCACAGCGGACGGTAGCAGGGATAACAGAGTATAAGGGCTCTAGTGGGGGGAGGGAGGCTATGGGACTGTGCCATCTGGGAAGTGGGTGTATAGTTTAATAAGATGGTTTGGGATGTTCTGTGTGATATACACACAAAAAAATAATCAGTTTTTTTAAATGCATTATATTTGAGGAGAAAGCATAAAAATTATGTCATGTTAATTAGTAGAGGTGATAAACATTACCATTGAAATCTACAAGATGACTTTATATCCACAC
>NW_008331125.1:5012489-5031378 GCF_000622305.1 Nannospalax galili | reverse complement strand
TGTTTCTACAAGGAACAATATATTGTAAAATGAAATGGAGATCTTTTAAAGGTTAAAAACTCATTCAATTTCACTTCTTACAGGGCTTATACTGAGTTCAGTATTTTATAACTATTAATTCAACAGCGAACCTAAAATTTTTATAACCACTTTGGAAGAGCTGTATCTTTGCTCTGGAAACTGTTATTGAGCATATTAAAGCTGTAATGATATGATTCTTCTAAAAATAAAATAAAAAATAATATTAAAAAAAGAAAAAAGATGGTTCAGCTGGTAAAGACACTTGCACTTGCTGTTAATGCTGATGGCCTAATTTTGATCCCCAGGACCCACATGAAGGAGAGAACCTACTCCCACAAGTTGTCCCCTAAGTCTCCCCCACGTGTGTGCTGTGACATGTGTGGACATGTGTACACACAAAATAATAAATAAATAAATAAATAAATAAATAAATAAATAAATAATATTTTTTAAAAGAGAGACTTCGGGGAACTGGAGAGATGGCTCAGTGATTAAGAGTACTTGCTGCTCTTGCAGAGGATCCAGGTTCAGATCCCAGCACCCACATGGCAGCTAACAATCCTCCATAACTCCAGTCCCAGGGGAATTCAACACCCTCTTCTGACCACCAAGGCCACTGCATGACACAAGTGCCCTTACATACATGCAGGCAAGACACTCACATAAAATTAAAATAATAAATAAAATATTTTTAAAAAGAGATTGCTGAACAAAGGACAGACCTCCACCTTACCCCATCCACTCCCTTATTTGCTATTTGCTGCTTTAGGCGTGTATTTAGTCTCATTTAGAAAGACCTAGTCCCCCCCCAAAATGCCTGGGATACTCTGTGTGTGTGTGTGTGTGTGTGCGTGTGTGTGTGTGTCTGTGTGTCTGTGTCTGTGTGTGCATCTTTTGTAAACAGAAAAAGCAGTAACAACAGTTTTTGCTTCCAGTGGACGAATCTTCATCACATTTTTCACCTCCAAACACCATGGAAAAGTTCTGCTTGTCTTTGATAAGGGTTGTCAAGTATGCTTGTATCCTTAGTCCAGGGGGCAGATGGGAAAATGAATTTTAAAGCTCTGTCCACCATGGTGGTATGTCTGGAATCTGGTAACAAAGCATGCCCCTCATTAAATTATGCAGCTGTCAAAAAAAATTATACAGCTATCTACTTCCATGGAAATCACAGGCAGGGAATTTTGATAGATCTAGATTTCAGTAATGACCAGTATACTAACTAGCTGAGCGACTTCAAGCTAATTGTTTAATTCCCATCCACTCTGTGGTAAAATGGAAATGTTGATGATTATCTTGCAGAGTTGTTATAAGGACTTAAGATGATTCTTTAAAGTATTAGTATGATACTTAGTACACAGCAATAGTAAAATACCTTTAGGGGCTAAGAGATGGCTCAGCAGTTAAGAGCCCATACTGCTTTTACAGAGAACTCAAGTTCAGTTCTCAGCACCCGTATCAGGTAGCTCACAACTGCCTATAACTCCAGCTCCAGGAGATCCAATGGCCTCTCTGGCCTCTGTAGGTGCCTGCACTCACATACACATACCCAGACACTGACACATGCATATACACACAATTAAAAATAAAGGCTCACGCCTTTAATCCCAGCAACTGGGAGGCAGAGGCAGGCGGATCTTTGTGAGTTCAAAGCCAGCCTGGTCTACATAGTGAGTTCCAGGACAGCTGGGGCTACAAAGAGACACTGTCTCAAAAAGACCAAATAAATAAATAAACAAACAAATAAATAAATAAATAAATAAATAAAATAATGTTTTTATTTTTTAAAAGTAAGCTACCCTTAAAAAAGAAAGCCATACTAGCTTCTTCAATATTTTCTCTTCCAAGTCCTTTATGAGCCATGGTCAACAATTCCTGTTCATTTGAAAGGTGTATCTTCCAAGGATCTACAAATCAGAAGCCACAATGACAGACTGTGAATATAAGGGGACTGCTGACCATCCACCAGGCTTTCAATATCACATAAAAGCAGTTCAAAAATTCTTACCCTCACGACTGGAGAGGTGGCTCAGTGGTTAAGAACACTGCCTAGGATCCTGAATCAGTTCTTGGCATCCACATTGTGAGTTAACTTCTGGGAGTAATGCCAGTTCTAGGGGATTCAACACCCTCTTCTGGCCTCCTCATTTACTGCACACACATAGTACACTTACCTACATTCAGGCAAGACACTCATATGTATAAAGTTTTCCTTTTTAAACTCTCACCCTCTCTATCATTAATTGGCCTTCTTTCTGTTCCTGAGGCTTACTTACCTGTGGCCTTTGCAATTTCCTTGCTGGGGATGTTCTTGCTCCAGACCCTTGCATAGCCTTCTCCAACTCTGTTCAAATATCACTTCCAATTTATAGCCTAACAAGTCTTCCTAGTCCTTCTGTGTGGAGAAGCTTCACACCCCCACACAACTCTGGTGCTGTTTTGTATCCTTCATAACATCTACTGTTATTTACTGTTTACTTTATACCTTCTACCTGTACAACAGTGGTTACCCAAGAAAGAGGGTCTACTGTTTTAGGGATACTGTTGGTTTTCAAAAATATGGGAAGGATGGGGCTGGAGAGATGGCACTGGCTGCTCTTGCAAAGGACCTGGGTTCAGTTCCAAGCACCCACTTGGTGGCTAACCCAACAACCATCCATAACCCCAGTTCTGGGGAATCCGATGGCCCCTTCTGGCCTCTTCAGGCATTGCACAAGATGGTGTGCACTTATATACATACTGGCAAAACACACACATAACACTAAAAATAATAAAGGAATCATCTCTCTAGCTTAGAAAATAAACTCCATGAGATCAAGGACATTTTGTTTTTCATTGTTCCCCAACTTCTAAAGCACCATCTGCTGTCTACAGATATTTGTTTTAGTTGCATTCTCATCGTTGTGATAAAATGTCCCAAGAAAAACAAATTAAGGGAGAAAGTTTATTTTAGCTTATAGTTCTAAGAGGATATTGGGGAAGACATGTCCTCATGGCAGGAAAGGTATGGTGGAGGCAACAAGGGCTGGATGGTCACTGTTAGAGTCCAGGTCTACAGCAACCCTCCCCCAGTGCAGTAAAGCCTCACAAGACAGGTCCCAGGGCCCTCCCAAAAAATAGGAGTTGAGTCAGTTTCAACATAGTCTGTTTCCCCCAAGTAAGTTTAGAAGATAAACAGGCCCCTGTACCCGTGACCAGATTGTTGTGAGAGCTGTCTCAGCTCCAGCTGCTTCCCCATGATAAGCTTCACAATGTATCACTCCTACCTCCCTCTGAAACTGCTTGAATTGTTTTTCCTGCCTAACCCCCTATAAAAGCAGCCTGAAAGCTGGTGGCTTCCTCACTCCTGAGCTGAGAGCCATCCTGTGTGATCTTCCAAATAAAACCCTGCCCTGCCAGACTTCTTGTCTGTGTTGTGGTGATTCATCCCAATTTACATGATTTACCTATCAGTCACATTGCATCTATACTGAAGAAGCAGAATGTGAACTGAAAGTAGGGATGCCTCAAAGCCCACCCTCAATGACCCACTTCCTCCAGTGAGGCTCCACTTCCTAAAGGTTCCACAACCTTCCTGAACAGCACCACCACAGGAAATCAAGAGTTCAAACCTGTAAGCTCATGGAGTACATTTCACGTTTAAACTACAATACTTAATAAACTTTTGAATAAATAATAAATCTTTGTATCAATATTAAAATGTTTTAACTTACTTTTCAATAAAATTCAAGTGCAAGGGAAATTCTGTAATTTTCCCTATGACTTTCCATATCTGAGCATACCATATCTGTTCTCCCTCTCCATAAGTATTCTTACTGGATAAGCCCAGAAAGAAGCTAATTTGGAGTTTTGTTGTTTTGTTTGTTTTTCAATTAATTAGTTTATTTTTATGTTACATGTGTGAGTGTTTTGCCTGCATTGTATGTAAGTACACCACATGCATACAATACTCACAGAGGCCAAAAGAGGGCATTGGATCCCTTGGAACTGGAGTTCCAGATGGTTATTAGTCACCATGTGGATGCTGGGAACCAAACCTGTGTCCTCTGCAAGAGCAACCAGTGTCTTAACTGTTGAGCCACCTCTTCAGGCACCCCCCCTTTTTTTTTAAGACAATGTCTCATGTAGCCCAGGCTGGCCTAAAACTCAGGACTTCGTGCATGCCAGATAAGCTATCTACCATGCTACATTCTCAGTTCCATTACTGTTTGTTTTAACTGGAAAACTGTCTCTGAGATTTATCTGCAAGAAACTTCGAACTGGGCCTGGAGAGATAGCTCAGCAGTTAAGAACACTGGCTTCTTGCAGAAGACTTGGGTTCAAATCCCAGCACCCACATGGATGCTAACAACTGTCAGTAACTCCAGTTCCAGGGGATCTGACAGCCTCTTCTGTCCTCCGCAGGCATTGCACAACCTGGGTGCACTTATCTACATGCAGGCAATACACACATATACATAAAAATAATAAAATATTTTTTTAAAAAAAGAAACTTAGAATTGACCAAAATTTTAAAATGTAGTCAGAAAAAAATACATGCACACCCAAGTGTGGTGTTGCATGCCTATAATTCCAGCATTTGGGAGACTGAGGCAGGAGAAGTGTGAGTTTGAGGCCAGCTTGAGCTATATAATGATATATTGTTTGAAAGCATCAACTACAACAAAATATATGTATATATATATATATGTGTGGGTATACATATATGTGTAGATATATATATGCAAATATATAGGTATACTTACATGCATATATACACATATAAAATTGTGAGTTATTTTGTTTTTCTAGAGTCTATGCTTTATTCTGTGGTTTTAAATAAACATAAACTGCCTCATCCTTTTTCAAAGGAGGCATCCACTTCTTTTTCTTCAATTTTTGGGGGGTGCACATGCTTATGTGTGTTTTCAAATTATTGATATTCACAAGTGATCGAATATGTAAATATGAGAAGCTACACTTTATTTATGAGGAAGCAAAGCTTCAGAGAAGCTAAGCAACTTCCTTATGATCCCATCTTTCATAAATAATAGAACTTGGGCCTAAATCTGTACCTTCTGCCACCAAAACCTGTGTGCCAAATTTTATTTGGTACCTTGGTTTGGCTAGTCTTTACCAACACTTTCAAAGTCAAAATGTAGGGGCTAGAGAAATGGCTCAACAGTTAAAAGTACTGGCTGCTTTTACAGAGGACCAGGTTTGGTTCCAACATGCACACACTGGCTAACAAACTTCCATCTCTCCAGTCCAGGAGATCCAATACCCTCTTCTGAACTCTGCTGGCATTACCCACATGTGGTGCACTTGCATCCATGCAGGCAAAACACTCATACACATAAAACAAAAATAATAAGTTAAAAAATCAAAACAGTCAAAATAGAGTTTTATACATATCTGTACAAAGACATTTCAGGAGAAAACTGTCATAAATGTATTCAAATACTCTTTACCAGGCAAGAGTTTTATAAAACTCACAAAGTTAAAAATAATAAATAAATAAAATCACACTTTTCGTTATCTCTCACCTCTTTGATTATGATTTGGACTGTTATTTTCATGTCAACTAGGATTGATTACATATGAAGTATACATTCTTAATCACATTACTGATTCCCAAAGTTTAACTCCCGGTTGTGTTTCAATTAGGTCGTTGCTTCTGTTTCTGCACTCCCAGTATAGCAATTTTAATAAGGTGCTGTGCATTCTCTTCTCTGGAAACCTTAAGTGTGAGGCCATGGAGATGCTATAGAAACTGACTCAGTCTGCAAACATCTTCACAGGTGAGTGTCAGTACATTGAGAACCGGCTGTTTCACTTGACATTAGGAAATCACAAGCTGGGGATCCAAAGCAGTTGGCCTCAAGTACACTGTGTTGGAAGTTGTGTTTCTCAATCACTCTGACCAAGGAGTGGCTGTGCCTCAGCTCCCAGAAGATTCCTGAATATCATGTTGAATCTTGCTGCTGCCTAGCAGCTGGTTGGATGGGTCATTTTGAAAGAATTTCTCTGCTGGAACACATCACTTGCTGTTTACATGAGACTTCAGCCCTTCAGAATGTTGTGGTGTCATTCAATTCTGTTTATTAGTATTTAAGCCATAAAAAATATCCATTTGCTGAGGCTGTTAAAAGTTAAAACTGTGACTGGATTTGCACAGCTATGAGTCTACACCACCACCACCCCATTGGGAAATGTTCCCCTAGAGCCTGCATTAATATCATTCACCAGTAGGAGATGTAGGAGAGAAGAAAGGATAAAGGTGCATGGAAAATTTTTTTTAAAAACTGCATAATTTCATTGTGATAGCTGAAACTATTAAATAGCATTATTTCAGCATTAGAAAAATGAGCATCACAAAGAAACAGAGGTGCCATATCTGGTCACTCGTTGATTCAGAAAGTATGCATGAGTACCTACTATGTGCAGAGTACAGCTCCAGTTACTAGAATACTGAAATAGATAATACAAAGTCCCTCTTTCCAAGAGCTGGCATCCTAAGTAGAAGTACAAGAAGCCAGGTATGAATACACACACACACACACACACACACACGAGAGAGAGAGAGAGAGAAAGAGACAGAGAGAAAGAGACAGAGACAGAGACAGACAGAGAGAGACAGAGAATCATGTAGTGACTGAATCCTGGAAAGAAAGCCGGAGAGAAAGTGGTGGAGGAGAGATATGCTGTTTTTATTCCAGTAATCACGGAAGCCACAACTGAGGAAAGGACATGTGAAAGACAATCTGACTAAAGGAGGGGGAGCTGCGTAAGGGACAAACACTCAATGAGAAGACCATGTGAAAGCCTGCCTATGCCATGCAGGGTGGTCTGCATTATTCAGCCTGTTACTTTAAGTGTTAAATTCACCAAAAAGCATCCATGCAGGAAACAAGGGTTAAGAGTCAACGTACAGAAATGGAAGATCTACTTATAAACTATTCACCAGGCAAGAGAATTCATATTCAGAATATGAAAGAAACTTTTAAAAACTCCAATTAAAAGATAAAATTATGTGAAAAGACTTTGCTCAGAAGAAGATAATACAAATAGCCAAAAGTATATGGAAAAATATGCTCAACATCAACATCATTAATCATCAGGGAAATGATGACTGTCATTTTGCCAAATTCAGAGTACATGTTATCAAAATGACAGAGAGAGAGAGAGAGAGGAGAGAGAGAGAGAGAGAGAGAGAGAGAGAGAGAGAGAGAGAAGAGAAATAGCTAGCAAGAATGCAGACAAGGAATGAGGAGAAACCATCATATATTGTTAGTGAGAAGGTAAATTAATTCAGTAATTTCAGTCATTATGGTAAACAGTATAGAGATTTAAAACAAAAAAACTAGAAGCAGCTAAATGATCCAGAAATCACACGATTGAGTACATAGTCAAAGAAACTGAAATCAACACGCTGAAGAGATGCTTGCACTCCTATGCATCCCATGCTAATAAGCACTGTGCACAGTAGCCAAGGTGTGGAATCAACCTCAGTATCTATCACTGAATGAATGGGTAAAGAAAATGCAGTATAGGCTGAGAAACAGGTCACTGGAACATGTGCTTAGCATGAATGAGGCCCTGGGTTCAATCCTCAGCACCAAAAGAAGACTAGGAGAACCAAGGAAAAGAGGGGGAGGGAGGGAGATGCAGTATGTATATACCACAATGAGGTACTATCCCATCGTTAATGATCAAATCCTGTCGTTTGTAGCAACATGAATAGAAGAGGAGAATATTATAATAAGTGAAGTAAGCCAGGCACAGGAAGACCAGTATGATATTTCCCCACTCATTTGTGGAAGCTAAAATTTTAATCACATGGAAGTAGAGACTAGAATCAAGTTCACTAGAGGCTAGGAGGGAAGATAAAGAGGATGGATAATGGGTACCAAAATATTATCAGAAGTGTAGGGGAGGAATTTTAATGTTCCCAAATACCTAAAAGAAAAGAGTTTGAAGGTTTACAGCACATAAACATTTTAATATTTGAGAAAATGGGAATACGAATTTCCCTGATTTGATCATTATAATATTACATACATGTATTAAATTATAATACTAAACTCCATAAGTACAAAGATTATAAATGTCCATTCAAAAATAGAAATTCAGGGTTGGGGAGATGGCTTGGTCAGTGTTCTAGTTAGCTTTCTGTTGCTGTGATAAATACCATGACTGTACTGGATAGCTTTGGCACACCTGGGTTGAGGGCACCTCAGTTGGGGAATTGCCTTCATTGGACTGGCCTGTGGCCATGTCTGAGGGGCATCTTCTTGACTGTTGAGTGATGTGGGAGGGCCCAGCCCACTGTGGGTGGTGCCACCCCTGGGCAGGTGGGCCTGTGTTGCATAAGAAAGCATGCTGAGCAGGGGCCAGGGGAGCAAGCCAGTAAGCAGCATTCCTCCATGGCCTGTGCTCCAGCTCCTGCCTCCAGGTTCCTGCCCTCAGTTCCTACCTTGGGTTCCCTAATGCACTGTGACCCGGGAAATGTAAGCTGAATAAACCCTTTCCCCCCCAAGTTGGTATTGGTCAGAGTGTTTTGTCACAGCAATGAGAAACAAACTAAGAGAATGACCAAAAGAGCAGCTTGGGGTGGAAAAGATTTATTTCATCATACACTTCAGGCAACAGTTCATCCCTGAGGGAAGTCAGAGCAGACACTCAAGCAGGAGCAGAGGCAGGAAACCATGGAGAAAGCACTGGCTTTCTCCCTGTGGTTCGTGGCCATCCAGCTTTCTTATACAACCTAGGACCACCTGCCCAGGGATGGCACAGCACACAGTGGGCCGGGCCCTCCTACATCATTTAACAGTTAAGAAAATGCCTCCACAGACGTACCAACAGGCCAACCTGATTGAGGCAACCCCCACCCTCCACTTGAGACTGCCTAGATAACTCTGGACTGGGTCAAGTTGACAGCTGACAAAGGGAGTTGGTAAAGTGCTTGCCACACAAGATGAAGACCTAAATTTGGATCCTTAGCACCCAAGTGAAAATCCAAGTGTGATAGCCCACACCTGTAATTCCATCAGTGGGGAGGCAGATATGGGAGGATTCCTGGAGCTTGCTGGCCGGATAGTCAAGGTAATCAATTAGCTCCAAGTTTAGGAAGAGAAGCTGTCTCAAAAAATAAGGTAAAGAAGTGATAGTTACCTCTGACTGACATTGATCTCAGGCCTATACTCACACACACACTCACACACACACGCACACACATGCATGCACACACCTACACACACACATATAAGCACATATACACACAAAATAAATATTAAAATTTTAAAAACTGGACTAGGGACAACTCAGCAGTTGAAGTGTCTGCTGTGAAAACAGGCAACTGGAGTCCAGATCCCTAGAACCCATGTAAACGCTGGGTAGGCATATCAGTTCACCTGTACTCCAGGTTCCTAAGGCAAAGACAGAGGATCCCTAGAGCAAGCTGGCTAGTCACACTAGACACATTGGTGGCCAACTCTGAGTTTGAGAGACCCTGCCTCAAAAGAATAAGGTGGAAGAGCACTCCAGAAAGATTCCTTACATCAACCTCAAGCCTCCACAAGCATGGATATATGCATCTACATGCACATGTGTCCACACACATGCAAACATGCACAGACATATGCACACACACATACACATGAAAAAAATCACTCAGAAGAATGTTTGGCCAGTACCTGGATACCCTGTGACCCAGTCAAGGTTACTACATAAAGTTAACCATTATAGCCAAATAAATATTTTAGTAATTACCAAATACCTACTTAAGTATTATGATAAAGCCACATAATTAAAGTCCCTAATCCATTACCATACTAGAAATAAAGCAAGCACCCAGGGGAGGCTAACTTCATTACAAGAGCCCTGTAAAGGGAGAAGTGCTGTCCAACTGGTCTCAGAGCTGAAGTCAAGACATTTACTGCAGAGCTGAGTACCTTGAACCTGAAAGCTGGCAGCCAGTTTTCTCCAGAGCCTCCACAGGTCTCTGCCTGGATAATGCCTTGACTTCGGCTCCTGATACCTGATACACTCAGCAGAGGCAGCCATACCATATCAGATCAATGACCATATAAGCCATGAGCCATTTAATAGGTGTTATATAAAATCCATTAAGCTTGTAGTCGTTTCCTGTGTAACAATAGAAAACGGATACACATTTTATAGGCAAAACTCTCAAGTGTTTGTTTTGGTATAGCCATAGCATGGCAATACTAAGAATAAAATGAATGTCAATATTTAATAAGTGATTTATACGGGATGAAGGAGAGGGAAAACAAACCAAAGGTGATTTCAAATGACACTGGCGGATGGGCAAAAAGATTGAGCCATAAGGCACAAGGAAACAGGAGATGTCTGCGCAAACAAGAAAGAATATAGACAGGAGATGTAGACTTTATTATGATTAAAATCACCAAGGTGGCTTAAGATTCAATTTTATGAATTCTACATACGGAGGTACTTAGATTCCACAGCTGATTTATGGTTTTGACCACTGCTACAGTTTCAAAGCTCTAAGACATACACAGATTTCTAATCCTACCTTGGAAGATATCACCCAGGTTGTAAGCAATCTTAGCTAAACACTTGTGATCTCCAATGCGTGATGACCTCACTATTTTCTACTTTGCCTGTGCATGCTGTAAGCAAAATATATGCTATGCTGGTATTTGAAAATTCAACAAAAGCGTTTGCCCTGTCCCTCATAATAAAAAGGTCAAAAGAAGTTGGAATTTGGGGCTAGAGAGGATGTGCTGTGCAAACATAATGATGTGAGTCAAGTCCCTAGTATCCACATAAAAAGCCAGGCATTGCTACAAATGCCTCTAACCTGTCAGGGGCAGAGACAGGAGGATTCAGTAAGAGAGCCCCATCTTGAGGGAATGAAGTAGAGATTGATAAAGCAGGACACCAAACATCTTCTGGCCTCTATACACATATACACCTACATGCTCACTCATACACATATGTGTACCTATATCACACACACGCATATACTATATACACACAAAAAATTTTAAAAATGAAAAAGAAGTTGGAGTTTGAATACACAACACTTTATTGACAATGAAACATCCAATCCGAATTAGGACAACCCATGGTTGAATTTATTAACCTAAGAGGTGAGGGTGCAGCTGGGGAAATAGAAGCACAAGCTGTACATGAGGACATTGAGGGAGGAAGATCAGAGCGAGAACAGAGGCCCCTCCAAGCAGTCTACTACAGCCGCTTACATTTGCCATCTGGACTCAATCCTCTGACCTTCCATCCTTCTGTTTTACCCTTGTATCTGGACTTGTCTGTCCATTCCAGCAGTCCCTCAGCTTGCCCTTGGCCTGTGACAGCTCTGGTAAAGAATCATTCCATTCTTAAGCATCCCTGGAGGCTTAAACTCTGTCTAGCTAGCCAAAGCCTTCTCATGTAACTCACTCCTAAAGGCACAATATAGAATTTTTGCCTCAGCAGAATTACAGCTCATAACGTATTGTTGAACTTTCTGGTTGCTGACAAATATCAAAATGATAAAGTCTAGTATTAATAAATCAGTTGTCTGATCGGCATTGAGCCTAGTTTTAAAAGAAATCTACCAAGTTGGTTCAAATCATCTAGATCTTGAAAAGATCTATTATAGATGGTCCCTGAATAGCAAACATACTTAATGTAGCTGGAAAAATATTTGATTTCACAAAAGTAGAAGGTCAGTGTAGGATAGAGGGACTATATGGAATGTTTGGAAGGTGTCTGGTTTCACAGACAACATTGCAAGCAGCAAAGAGCTTCCTGCCAGGCAAGATATTTAATAAGTAATTTCTTATTCCTGGCAGCAACAGCAGAGGGCCCTGGGAGCCTAGGCCCTGGAACCCAACCCAGGAGGTTAGCATGTGAAGTGAATTGGTGGTTGGTAGCACCAAGCTAGAAACAGGATGAAACTGAGATGGTTAAGGCCTCAGCAGTTGGAGAACAAGGAGAATCTGTGAGCTGGGTTTGGGGGAGGGTATGTGTGTCAGGCTGACAAAGGCAACAAGCATCTTTGTGTCTGCACGCAACATTGCCGCCCTTATTTCCTTCCTTCCAGCGCCAAGTAACTGACACTAGCTTGGGCATGAAAAACAAAATTATCTGAAGCTTTTGTCCTTAGTGATAATGATGACTTTATACGGTGTATTTTTCTTTTATTTGTTCCTCACACAGATTTCCTTCCTCTCCCCTACCTTCTCTTTTCTTTCCTCTTCCTTCCTCCCTTCTTCCTGTTCTTCCTTCCTTCTTTTCATCTCTCCTTTTGGCTTTTGTTAAAGTTTTCAAAGGTATCTAATGATAGTTCAAATGTGTGCTTACCATTTAATCATATAAAATGCTTTGAATCTTATAAATCTTCTGTAGTAAAACTAACATGCAATTCAAGTAAACTTTTGTTTTTTAATGTATTTTATTTATTTTTATGTGTTTGGGCGTTTTGTTTGCATGAATGTAAGTGTACCACATGTATGCAGTGACTGGGAGGCCAGAAGAGGATGTCAGATTCCTCTGGAACAGGAGTTACTGATGGTTGCTAGCCTCCATGTGAGTGCTGGGAACTGAACCCCAGTCCTCTGGAAGAGCAGCCAGTGCTTTTAACCACTGACCCATCTCTCTAGTCCTATAATTCTTAAAATTACATTATTATATTTGTGTGTGTGTGTGTGTGTGTGTATAAGTGCCATGGTGTGCATAGGAGGTTAGAAGACAACTTTCAGGAGTCAATTCTCTCTTTTTACCATGTCAAACTCAGTTCACCAGGCATGGAAGTAAACACCTCTTACCCACTGAGCCATCTCACCAGCCTTATTTTTAATTTAAAATAGAAAATATTTTTTTTCAATTTTTAAAAGACCATTTTTAGCATTGGGATTTTCATTTAACAACCACATGGGTTCCAATGCCAGAGGTGGGTTGCTCCCCACACACTAGAGATCCCCAAAACAATAAAGGCTATTGTCCATCATGTTGGCTGTACACTGGAAGTGGATGGTAAAACCCTACTGCTGAAGACACAGCATGATGTGAGCGTGGCAGAAGGAGAAATCAAGCTTGGACTAAGCTGGAAACTCCCTGCCACTGTGTGGGTGGCTTTCATAGTGCCAGAAGGCAACATGCAGATGGCTGGGGGAGAACTGTCCCCTATAATTCTGCTCAAAAACAGACCCTGCGTGTGACACTATCAACATGCCAAACAAGATGTTCCAGTTGGTGTAATAGTGGCTACATCTAGTATGTACAACCAGCAAATTTTTGATCAGATATATTGCCCACTCCTAAAGGTGGAACACACATCTGGTACTGTAGAGCAGGCCAACTCCCTGTGGCAGGGGAGGATATAGACCCCAGTGGGGAAGCCACTGCAATTGTTTTGTTAGGTGGGTGTGATGCACCTGCTAAAGTACCATCCAAGCATTTTTGTTTACACCCATAGGTTATTAGAGCAGCCACTGTTTAGATGTTCTTGCTTCTTGATGTTTGTGTTTTTATAGTAGATGGACTCCCACTGAAATGGGCCAGCAGCCCATGGAAAACTTGATGCAGAGACCTAAAAGTTCAGTGCCTTGCCACAATGGGAGGAAGATCATCCCACACCTACCACTCCCTCCAAGGCTCAGGGACTTTTGTGGAAGAGGCTGATGGAAGGAATGTAAGAGCTGGAGAAAGGGGTGGACTGTTACCTGGAAGTGTCCTCCGACCACTGTGCTGGCAAACTATAGTCACACCTCCTTCCCATGTTCGTCAAGGAGTCAATGGGGGAGTCAGTTATCCCTCCCACCTAATCAGTTGAACTTAGCTGCATGTGGGGGAAGGGCTAAGGATATATAAGTGGGGAATGCCATGAAGGCACCTCTCTCATCATTTTGTGCAGCTGTTGGGAAGTCACAGGATGTATATTTGAGTGTGGACTTTCCAGTGTAGCCATAGATGGGGGGAACCCTCTCTTCTGTAAATAAACCCCCACCCTATGCTCTGTTAGCAAACCCAATAAATGCATTAGGATTTTCCAAAAGAACAGAGCTAATAGAAACCTTCATTATTCCACCAAAGTTGACCCCATGTTGGCAAATCCCTTGGTCTTCGATTTCTAATCCTTATTCCTCCCCATTAAACTTCATTGTATGTGTGTGTGTGCGTGTGTGTGTGTGTGTGTGTGTATGTGTGTGTGTGTAGATATAGATGGATGGATGGATGGATAGATGATAGATAGATAGATAGATAGATAGATAGATAGATAGATAGATAGATAGATAGATGATAGATAGAAAACCTCCTTCAAATTATTTCTGGAAAAACTGTGTTGAAATTTGCGTCTCTTGGGAATAAAAATATCTATAAAAAAGACCATTTTTGAGCAGTTTTTGGCTTGCAGGAAAATTGAGAGGAAGGTACAGAGATTTCCCATAAACTGTTCCCTGTTCCCTGTTATGAACAGCCTTCTATGTTATTAACATCACCCATCAAAGTGGGGGACTGACTTGATTCTTTTTTTTTCACTTTTTATTAGATTATAACATATACCATCCTATGTCACTTAACAACAGGGCTAGGTTTTTTGAGAAATGTGCATTGAAGCATTTCTGTCACTGCAGAATCATCAGAGCATATACTTATGTGAAACTAGATGACATAGCTGACTGCATACCAAGACATATGATGTACTCTGTTGCTCATAGTCTACAAACATATGCAGCACATTTCTCTGCTGAACACTGGAGATGGGTAAAAAAACAAACAGAATGGTAGGTAGTGTTAGTAGGTAGCAGGAACCTTCAGCTCCTTTAAAACCTATTGCCAAATATGGTATACACCTTTAATCTTAGCTCCTGGTAGGCAGAGGCAGGAAGATCTCTGTGAGTTCACAGCCAGCCTGGTCTATATACTGAGGTCCAGGTCAGTCAGGATTAGGTAGTAAAACCCTGTCTCAAAACAAAACAAAACACCTCATTGTACAGTATATGTAGAGGAAAATGTACAGATCATCTGTATATCATTTGGTAAAATTTACCAACTAAACACATCCTTGTAACTGGCACCCAAATCAGCAAACATAACACAAAGAATGCTCTGTGCCAGCAGCTCCTGGATCCTGAGCCCAGTCTTCCAGTCACAAGGAACAAAGCATGTCTAGTGTCTGAGAAGGCCTCTCACGGGGATATCACAAGACTTTTTTTTTCCCTTCTTACTATTTAAGGAAAAAGAGAAACAAGGGAGAGTTTACCCCATAACATAGAAGAATTTCTAAGTCTTAAGTCACCAAGAAGTTAGTCAATCTACATGGTACCCTCAAATCAACTTTAAAAATTGGAGGGAGAGAGACTAAAAGGATTTTATTTAGTGGATAAAGCACAGCATTTGGTTTCAACACTGACTAGATAGACCAGCTGCGGTTTTTCTACTTTTATTTGAAACTAAAGAGAGACTTTCCAGACACTGAAACCTGCTTGACTGCATTTTTTTGTGCAGCTTTCTTTGGGATGCTCCAATTGGCTAGCTTCTGGTTTGACTGGCTTTCCAATGAGGGATTAGGAGGAAGGCTGGCTCTGCAGAGTTCAGGATGAAGGTGAAGTTACCCTCAGGCACCTGGACTCTGGAGATAACAAAGCTGCCATGCCTGTTGGTTGGGGAGACCACAGGAGTGATTATCTGACCTCCTCCCACAGGCAGGCTGAGCGTTGGAGGAGGGCTCTGCTGGTCCTGTCAGGCTGCATCAAGCTGGGGTGGGGAGGGGCAGGATGCTGGGAGGCAGTGACTCTGGCCTGTTCTGTGCTCCAACCTGAAGTTACCAAAAGTAGCATGCTGAAGGAATGTTAGATGAAGGTCATAAGGAAAGTCGAACCAGGTCTTCAACTTTGGACAGGAACAGTCCAGAGTCCATGAAGACAGAAACAGAAATGTTATCAGTGGAAGGTTTGAGGTGGGGCCTGGAGTAACTACAGGGCTGCAGTGAAACGCTGGAACCAAGCTTGACTCCAGGCTTTTTTTTTTTTTTTGAGACAGGGAGCTGTAACCTGTAACCCCAGCTGGCCTGGAACTCACTTTGTAGACCAGGCTGACCTTGAACTCACAGAGATCCATCTGCCTTTGTCTCCTAACTGCTGGGATTAAAGGTGAGTGCTACCATGCCCCTCTGAGGTTTTTAAAGATCCAGGAACCACAACTCTAATAATTGTTAGGGTTCCAAACAGCAGCAGCTTCCCCCCTCCCCAACAGGGACCTACAGACTTTGGAGCCCGAAAAAGGGAACTGATAAGAACCTTGACCGCACAGAGATCCATCTGCCTTTGTCTCCTAACTGCTGGGATTAAAGGTGAGTGCTACCATGCCCCTCTGAGGTTTTTAAAGATCCAGGAACCACAACTCTAATAATTGTTAGGGTTCCAAACAGCAGCAGCTTCCCCCCTCCCCAACAGGGACCTACAGACTTTGGAGCCCGAAAAAGGGAACTGATAAGAACCTTGACCGTTGAGGTCAAGAAGAACAAACTCTGCTGAAAAGCAGCCTGCCTTTCCTCTGACCTCCAAAGATAAGATAAGCAGATTTCCTCTTATCTTAAGAGGGAAAAAGTAAACACTTCCAGACCCTAATCCTACCTGCTTTTCCTGCTTCCCCTCCCTGATTTCTCCCCCAAACATTCCCCCCTTCCACACCCTAAAGCCCCCATATATAAAGTCCCGGCTCACAACCCGTGAGCTGACACCCTTCCCTTCCCTGACATCCTTCCCTGACATCTTTCCCTTTCCTTCCCTTCCCTTCCCTGAAATCTTTCCCTTCCCTGAGGGAAAGGTGCCCCATGTGAAATAAATCTGTATCCCGCTGAGAATTCCATCTGTGCCTCGGTGCCTCATCCATCCGCTCGTGCTCTCCATCCGCGCCGCCGCTCGCTCTCTCCAACATTCCTATTGTAGGACCCCCAGACTGGGGTACCCTACGTTCTCGGGAGGTCGCACCCCAATAACTCAGTCCTCAAACCAGTAGATGCAATTGCAAGAGGATTTAATCGCCCAGGCGGACTCCCCCTTAATCAAAAGGGGAAGTGCTGATTCAGTTTAGAAGCTAGGTTATATAGACAGAAACCACAAGACCACAAGCAGTAAGAGGCTGGTATTTAGGTCACAATAGGAGCTTGGTTACAGCAGAAATGGGAGGGGGATTTTTCAGGTATTTTTCCAGCTTGATCAAAAGAGCATGAAGAGGTCAGGTCATCTTTTCTTTTCTATAGTTAGAATTATTTTTCTTTTGTTTCCTTGTACAGTTTCCCAGAATATAGCTTGGGAAACTTAGTTTTACTTTAATCTGGGGGGCTTTGATTTATGATTCCATCACCCCCTCCCTGCGTGAGTGGACAAGCAGGCCACAGTGGACCTGTAAAGCTAAAGGACAGCTTTAGGAGTCCGTTCGTTCCTTCTGCCATGTGGGTCCCAGGGATCAAACTTAGGTCCTCAGCCTTGGTGGTTGGAGCTTTTCATGCTGGGCCATCCCTTGGTCCTGTAGTGTAGTTTGAAGGAGCATCTTTATTAGTGACATGAAACTTAAAGTGATCCATTGTATTAAACACCATAAGACATTGAACCAGGAACAGTTTTTGCAAACTTTCTTCCTTTAGTGTTTGCTCGTTTGAGACAGGATCTCCCTGTAGCCCCAGCTGACCTGGAACTTGCTATATAGACCAGGCTGGCCTCAGTCTCAGAGATCAGCCTGTCTCTGTTCCCACATCTGGGATTAAAGGCGTGTGTCACCAAGCCCAGCACTGCTCAGTTTATTATTCTCATCAAGTAAGACTTAGCTAATGTTTTCATCATCAGTCTCCTATGTTTAAAGGGAAACGAGAAGTATTTGACAAGCAAAACAGTGGAGGACCAACGTTCAAATTAATTACATTTAACAGATTTGTTTACTTATCTGCTTGCAAAGCAAGTTCATCTGTTAGCACAGCCAAGCTGCCAACCAAAGCAAGTTTCACAAAGGCTGGCATGGTTATTATGCATGTTTATCCCCAAAATTAAAGTTCATGTCATGTCATGCTGTGTAATCAATCTGGAGTCAGTTCTTGGCGGTACTGTATTTCTAGTAACTTTCTGATGCAGTCAGTAAGTAGCTTGGATTTTGGGAACTGCAGGCACTCCCCTGTTCTGCATAGGATTCCTAGAAGGAACCACCTGGTAAAGCTGCTGAGCCTTTAGGACCAGGCTCATCGTTACCACAGGACTTGGGGTGAATAATTAATGGCGGGCACTAATGCTTATATACAGGCAGGAACATAGATTCCCTTGGAATTCAAATAATTTGTTAGCAGTTGTTTGCAGACAATTTCAAATTCTCTTTATTTAGAAGAGCACGGACTCTATTTCATGCAGTGCTACCCCAGAACTCCAGCTTTGGTATCCTTCCTTCACTCCTATCTTCTCTAAGTCCTTAGACAGAGATGCTCTAACAGTACAGGGACTTGGTTGATTTCTGAAATAAGACACAATGAACATAGTAATATATGTTAGAACTAAAGAAAGCCTGTCATAGTGTTGAACATTGTTTTCCTGTGTCTGGAGGGCACATCAAGTTTAGGACTGAAGCAGGGATTTCTCTTTGGTTTACATTTTCCAGCATTTCGCTGCAAACATTGGTCTTCACAATGAATTGGTGTCTGGTGCAATGAATTGGCTAGTCAACAGAGGGCCAATTCCATGTACGTGAACTTGCCTGAATTCCACATATGTGCTAGCTCATTCAGTGTTCTTGGGATTCTAAGAATAATTTGCTCCTTTGGGGAAAGGAGGAAAAGAAAGCTAAGGTAATTTCAATGACATAATTAAGAGACCAGGAGATATGAAAGTCATTGGAATTTTGTGATCTATAGTCA
>NW_008331125.1:5009195-5011787 GCF_000622305.1 Nannospalax galili | reverse complement strand
TCCCTGACTTACCTGGGAGATGAAGGCAGGGCCATTATCAGATCCAATTACCTTGGGCAGTTCAAATCGAGGGAAGATTTCTTCAATCAGTTTCTTTACCACAGTCTGGGCTTTTTCCTTTTTGGTGGGGAAAGCTTCAACCCACCCTGAAAAAGTGTCTATAAACACTAAAAGATATTTATAACCATATTTTCCTGGAAGTACTTCAGTAAAATCTACTTCCCAGTTAGTCCCTGGTGGTGTCCCTCTTTCTCTCTTGCCAAATGGGACCTTTGACTTGCCAGTTAGTCCCTGGTCATGTCCCTCTTTCTCTCTTGCCAAATGGGACCTTTCACTTAGTTGCATTTACCAGGGAACATGAGACACAATCTCTCACTTCCTTTTGAACAAGTTGATTGAGTTCTCGGAAGTAATAATGTTGTTCTTTTCTTTCTAATAATGTTTTTAGTTTCTTTTGTCCCAAATGTGTCCACTGGTGAAGTTGGGAGATCAGCTCAAGTGCTGCTTCCCGGGGCAGTATAGTGTGATTTTGGTGTCTCCACATCTTGGTTTCAGGATCCAAAGTAGCATTAAGCTTTTGAACAAGTTCTAAATCCTGTTCAGTGTAAGTAAAAGAAGCTTCTGCTTTTTTATTCTGTTTCTTCATCTCAGCCTTAAGGTCTGCTTGTGTGTAAAGAATGTATGTACCTTCTGCTGCCTGACGGGCAGTTTCATCCGCCATCCGATTGCCTTAATCAATTGGCCCCTGGTCTCGTTGATGTCCAGGGCAATGAATTATGCTGACCTGTTTTGGCAAGTATAAGGCTTGTAGAAGGGCCACTATTGCTTTTTTGTTTTTGATGTCCTTACCAGCCGAGGTGAGGAGTCCTTGCCTCCAATATATTTCCCCATGTATATGGGCAGTGGCAAATGCATAGCGGCTGTCAGTGTAAATATTGACCTTTTTGTCCTTTGTTAATTTTAGGGCCTGAGTTAGACCTTCTAATTCAGCTCACTGGGCTGATGTTCCAGCTGGCAGGGCTTGGGCCCAAATTATCTTTTCCCCATCAACCACCACCGCCCTCGCCTTACGCTCACCATTTTGTAGAAAGCTGCTCCCATCTGTATACCAAGTGGCATCTGCATCTGTTAGGGGCTGGTCAGTGAGGTCTTCTCTAGTCCCACTGTGTCTCCGCAAGTATTTGCTGGCAATCATGAGGAATCTCAGTGCCTTTCTCGGTGGCTGGTAGTAGCGTGGCGGGGTTTAGGGTGGCAGGGTTTCCAAACTTGATTTTTTCTGGATTTAATAGTAATGCCTGATAATGGGTCACCCTGGCATTTGACAGCCACCTGTCAGGAGGTTGTCTAATGATGGACTCCACTGCATGAGGTGTTATAACAGTTAGGGGCTGACCCATAGTGAGTTTGTCTGAGTCTTTAACTAAGGATGCTATTGCCGCCATGATTCTCAAACATGGGGGCCAGCCAGCGGCCACATTGTCCAGTTTTTTTGATATGCCACTGGCCTTTTTCAGGGTCCCAGAGTCTGAGTAAGGACTCCTTTTGCCATTCTTTTATTTTTATCTACATATAAGATGAAAGGTTTTGTCAAGTCTGGTAATCCCAGAGCGGGAGACGTCAGCAGTGTCTTGTCTATTTTGTCAAAGGCTCTCTGGTGTTCCTCAGTCCAGATGAAAGGAATCCCATTCTTTGTCAAGGGATATAGAGGAGCCGCCATTTCAGTGAAACCTGGTATCCATAATCTACAGAATCCTGCGCTTCCCAAGAACTCTCTGAGTCCTCTAGCTGAGGTTGGTGGGGGGATAGAGGCTACAGTCTGTTTCCTGCTTTCTGTCAGCCAACGTTGCCCTCCCTTCAACCTATAGCCCAGATAGTTTACCTGTTGTAGGCAGATCTGGGCTTTCTTTGCTGAGGCCCAGTATCCAAGTTCCCCCAGTCTCAGTAGGAGAGCCTCCGTACCTTGCAGACAGCCAGCTTCTGTCTCAGCTGCTAA
The DNA here is from genome assembly GCF_000622305.1 of Nannospalax galili. Classification (NCBI taxonomy): domain Eukaryota; kingdom Metazoa; phylum Chordata; class Mammalia; order Rodentia; family Spalacidae; genus Nannospalax; species Nannospalax galili. Next base: position 5,009,794 of record NW_008331125.1, on the reverse strand, counting down.
GAGGAGGTCATCCAAATATTGAAGAAGCATAATCTGTGGGTTTCTTACCCAAAAATCAGCCAAATCATGGTGTAGAGCTTCATCAAACAGAGTGGGGGAGTTCTTGAATCCTTGGGGAAGCCGTGTCCAGGTTAGTTGTCCCGATATTCCAGCTTTAGGGTCCTTCCATTAAAAAGCAAAGATGGGCTGGCTAACCGGGCTCAGCCTTAGGCAGAAGAATGCATCCTTCAGGTCAAGTACAGTATACCACCTATGACTAGGAGGCAAGGAACTCAGGAGATTGTAGGGATTTGGAACAGTGGGGTGGATATCTTCTATTCTCTGATTGACTTCTCTTAGGTCTTGGACTGGTCGATAGTCATTCGTTCCTGGCTTTCTTATGGGGAGCAGTGGGGTGTTCCAAGGGGACTGACAGGGGTAGAGTATGCCTATTTGTAAAAGTCTTTGAATGTGGGGTCTGATTCCCTCTCGGGCCTCTCTGCTCATAGGGTATTGTTTGAAACCGGGGTTGCAGATGGTTTTAGAGTGACCATTATTGGAGGCTGATTGGATGCCAGTCCCTGGCCTCCTGTCTCAGCCCATTCTGAGGGGAATTTAAT
>NW_008331125.1:5005252-5005504 GCF_000622305.1 Nannospalax galili | reverse complement strand
GGCCCACTACCTTGTTTCCTTATACTTTGGCTTCTACTGGCTGGTCATGCACCACATTGCAGAACCTCTCCTAACTCATTTTTACTCGCTCGAAATCACACTGGTGTGTGGGAGGTTCCGCCTGCCTTTGACTACAGGATGCTGTGGTCACTGGCGGGGACATGCACAACTCGTATCCCCCCCCAGAGATTGCAGGACTCTGCCCTGGGGCTCAGGAATTTAACTCGAATTAGCAATAGATAAAAAGGACGC
>NW_008331125.1:4990635-5001730 GCF_000622305.1 Nannospalax galili | reverse complement strand
CCTGGGCACGCATATTATGCTACCTGTGAGGAAGTGTTCCTGGTTGAGCTTCATCTCTGAGACTTTCCTCATTTGTCATGTGGAGATCTGAGGGCAGATCCTAGAAGTGATGTCGTGGTATCCCTGTGAGTTTTGCAAACAGTGTGCATGCTGTCCAGTACCTGGCATAATTAGGGTATGTTTCAAGCAGGTATGTCTGTTAGGGTTCCAAACAGCAGCAGTTTCCCCCCTCCCCAACAGGGACCTCTCCTTGACCTTTGAAGTCAAGGGAAACAAACTCTGCTGAGAAGCAGCCTGCCTTTCCTCTGACCTCCAAAGATAAGATAAGCAGATTCTACCTGGTAACCAGAGATTTTAGAAGCTGTTTTTCTCTTATCTTAAGAGGAAAAAGTAAACACTTCCGGACCCTAATCCTACCTGCTTTTCCTGCTTCCCCCTTCCTGATTTCTCCCCCAAACATTCCCCCCTTCCATACCCTAAAGCCCCCATATATAAGGTCCCGGCTCACAACCCGTGAGCTGACACCCTTCCCTTCCCTGACATCTTTCCCTTCCCTGCCCTTCCCTGACACCTTTCCCTTCCCTGAGGGAAAGGTGCCCCATGCGAAATAAATCTGTATCCCACTGAGAATTCCATCTGTGCCTCAGTGCCTCATCCATCCATCTGCTCGCTCTCTCCCACTCTCTACCTATCAATAATGTTGCCAGCCAAATAGAGGAGAAAACTCTGTACCTCAAACTGGCCTTATTGCTGCTATGAGCTAACTATCAACTTCCAAAAAATGCAGAGGGCAGAAGAATATGTAGAGGATGGAATGCTGTACCGGAAAAATTTGGAATGTGGCAAGTCTGTAAGTGACCTAGTATTTATGTTTGAGCAGCAAATAGCCCCATAAGTTTAACTGGTCAAGACTATAAAATCTCTAGTCTATCTGTTGGAAGACCCACCTTCCCAGTTTCACTCATCAATTATTTGGTGATAGAACCATCCCTAGGAACACAGGTTCACCTTAAGTTATGTCAAATAGATGGGTGGAATACTAGTGCATTGATGAGGTGGTGAAATTTTCCTGCCTGGAATCTTGCCTCCTAGTGCAGAGTTTCTGGACCCAGTGACAGACATGTAGGTCTCTATAAGTCTGTCTGCTTTTCTGAATCCTTCAGAAAAGTATAATCTTCCCTTTTCTTCTCCATATCCCTTTTCTAAACATGCTTTCTTTAAGGCTTTGGGCTGCCCTAGCATCTTGTACTTTTTCTAAAGCTTCCTTCTCTCAGCCATGTGTCTGCCAGCCAGCCATGTGTCTGACTTCCACGCAGGCTCTAAACCTGCATGGCTTCATGGCTTTTTTCCTTCTCCTCTCCATTCTCCTTCTTGAAGCAGCTGACTACCAGCTCCCCTGCCCTCAGGATTTCCCTTAAAAATTCTAATAAAAAAATTAGCTAGGTGTGGTGGCACACGCCTTTAACCCCAGCACTCAGGAGGCAGAGGCAGGTGGATCTCTGTGAGTTCAAGGCCAACCTGGTCTACATAGTGAGTTCCAATTATCCTAAAAGCTTCCATTTGGGTTCATTCTTAAATTCCTTTATGAATGAGACTAAGAACCCTCTAGGGGATGCTCTTTCTCCCTGTTTCATTTACACTTGCAAGAAGGCGGTTGGGTGGTGGATGGAGAACTATGAAAAAAAATGACAAACAAGTCATAGCCAGGCGAAGGGGTGCTGTAAGTCAAATTCACTACTGGGAGGTTCATGTGGCATCCAATTCCCTCCTCCCAAGGTCCTTGTGACAACCTGAGAAAAAAAAAATTCTCTAAACCCCTGTTTGAAGAATCTTAACGAGTTTATTGGACTTGCTAATTGAGCTTGGGGTGCCGGTTTACTTACAGACAAGCAGGTACCCTCCGCCCCCACCCCATTCACAGCTGATGCCCAAAGTCCACATGCAGACATAAATCCTGCAGTTCCAAACAGCCTTACAAAATGGTGAGAGGCCAGCCTCGTAGTTTTCCCAGCTTTTGTACCCTTAGTCCCTGCAAGCGGCTATAGTCAACCGATTGCTGGAAGAGGGAAGGAGAGTGGCTTCTTTGCAGAGTGTGGGAAGGAGGCAGGTTCATAGCTTGTCATCACAGGGTCAGAGGAACATCTTCCAGGTCACAAGTGCCCACCTCAATCCCAGCACCCAGGTGGCTGATGTAGGAAGATCATGAGTTTGAGACCAACTGAGAGTCTGTGTCCAAAAAAAAAGTGGTAACTGTATTATGGTTATCTTTTGGCAGAGTTGTTCCAGGTAGTTAGGTTGGATCAGAATCCCTATAGGACTTGTTAGAACAGGCTACTGGTCCCTACCCCAGAGTTTCTGATTCAGGCCTTCCTTGGGGCCTGAAACTTTCCATTTTCAGCAAATTTCCAGGTGATTGTGGTGATGCTGAAGGCCTGGGGACCACATGCTAAGAACTATCGATTTGGGCATATATTATGAGAACATGTGTGACAAAGTGATTCAATGCCTAAGGCACACATAAAAGCAATATGGAGGAACAAACATTGATAGAGACAGAAATAAAAGATTGCTGATGAATTAGTCACTGTTGAGCTAGATGATGGACACATAAAGGGTCACTGCTACTATTATCTACTTTCATATTTGAATTTCCTATTTATAATTGACACAGGTCTTGAGTCACAGATAAAGCAGGGGGGTCTTGAATTCAAGTCCAGCCCTGGAAACTTAGAACTTTTTTCAAAATTAAAATTAAAAAAAGAGGAATGGGGAAATGACTTAGTGGGTAAATGTACCTGCCATGCCTTTTTTCCACTCTGGAGAGGGCTACACCCAAGTGACTCCCCAGAATTCATGTAAAGCCAGACACTAATCTACACTTCTATAGGTAGATAGAAGGCAGAAACAAGGATCTTCAGACGCTTGTAGGCTAAGCAGCCTGACCATATGCAATGGAAAAAGAGCAAAGAAACTGTCTCAAATTGCAAGGAGAGGACTGCCTCCTGAGGTTGTCCTCTGACCTCCACATGTGCACTGTGGTACAAGAACATCACATATACACAGAGAGACACACAATTTTTAGGGAATATTTTTACTGATTCTTTGAGAATTTTATACAACATATTTTGAACAGAATCAGACCCCTCCCCATCTCCTCTCAGATCCACCCCCACCTCCTTACCCACCCCTCATTTTATGTCTTCTATTATCTTTTTAAGGCCTATCAAGTCTAATTTGTGTTCACCAAATGCTCTTAGGTATGTGTCCATCCCTGGGGCCCCATCAACCTACCCGGTTTGACATCCTTAAAGAAAACTGACTCTCCCTCTCCCAGCAGCTACCAATTAGCAATAGTTCCTCAGCTAGGTTTAGGGCTTCCTGCCACCTCCCCCATCTATGCTGGGTTTTCGTCTGGCTTGGGCTTGCACAGGTTTTGTGCATTCTATCACAGCACTGTGGATTCTTATGTACAACTGCCCTGTTGTATCCAGAAAACACCATTTCCTTTTATTTACATGCCACCTCTGGCTCTTACAATCTTTCCACCCAATGATCCGAGGGCCTTGGGAGAAGAGGATGTGATATAAGTGTCCCATTCAGGGCTGAACATTCCACAGTATCTTATTTTCTGCGTGTTGACCAGTCTCTGTGTTAATTGCCATCTGCTGCAAGAAGGTTCTCTGGTAAGTGTTGACAGATACACTAATCTATTGGATATAACAAAAGTCATGAGGATTCATTTTTATTTTATTTTATTGACCTTTTTTTGAGGCAGGGTCTCTTTGTAGCCCCAGCTGACCTGGAACTCACTATGTAGATTAGGTTGGCATTGATCTCACAGAGCTCCACCTGCCTCTGCCTCCAGAGTGCTGGCATTAAAGGCATATGCCACCATGCCCAGCTTTTTACTTTATTATTTTTGTTTTGTTGTTTTTTTTTGAGACAGGGTCTCCCTATAGCCCTAGGTGGCCTGGAACTCCCTATGAAGACTAGGCTGGCTTCAGTCTCACAGAGATCCTGCCTGCCTCCCCTCCCCTGGGATTAAAGGCATGTACCACCATGCCCAGGAGTCATTTTTAATACTATGTTCATTTAGCTGGATAGTAGTAATAGTAGGTTCTCCCCTACAGCCTATGATCTATCTGGCCGTAGGTTTTTGAACATGATAATAGGGCCAGGTATGGACACGCTTCATCTTAAGAAGCAGCCCTTAAATCCAATCAGAAGGTGGTTGGTTTCTCCCATAACATTCATGCTGCTATTGCAACAATGGGCATATCTTGCCAGATCAGTCATTATTGTAGCTCACAGGGTTCACAGCTGGGTAAGGCTGATGATTACTTTTCTCTTCTGGTAGCATGCATAGCACCTTCCAGCACTGTGAAAGCTAGGTAGGAGAGATAGAGGTTTGTGGTCAGTACCAGCTGGATTTCTCCTTGCTTGCTCTATGACTCACACACCTACATATGTAATGTCTTCAGCAATCTAGTCTTGCCGTCAAATTCTGGAGGGCAACCAAAAGCAATGAGTGTCATGGTAACTTCCTGGTCAACAATTCCAAAAGAGGGAGACCATTCCTGGCATTGGGCTTTTTGTTAACTGTGGTACCTGGTAGTGGCATTGCGCTGCCCCACCCCAGTTACGTGGTAACTCCATTTAAATTCTCTATCAACTATCTATCTGTCTATCTATCTATCATCTATCTATCTACCCATCTATCTTCTTTCTCTCTCCATGTATCTATCTATATATCTATCATCTATCTATCTTTTAAGAAGTTTATACAGTAATAGGTTTCCATAAGTCTTTTCCAAAAGGCCTTTAGTGTGTTATCCCTCCCCACACTCCCTCTTCTACCCTGCCCACCTATTCCTCACCCACCCCATTTAACCCTTTCTATTCCGTTATTCCCCTTTCCTCCCTTTATATCACTGCATTATATCTCCCAAAATTAAAAAATTAAATAAATAAATAAATAAATAAATAAATCATGCTCAGGGTACTGGGTTTAACCCTTAGCACCACAAAAAACAGATAAAGCATTTGACAAAATCCAAGATCCACTATTTTGTTTTGTTGGGGAATATCTTCCTATGTAGCCCAGGCTGCCCTCAAATTCACAACCACCTGCCTTAGCCTCCTGAGTACTGGAATTATAGGTATATACCAGTGTTACGAGGCCAATACCTTTTTTGTTAGAGGGGTATGAAAGAGGAGGGCTTAAACCCTGGCTGGCTTTAAACTCCTAGCGGCAGAATTACAGAACAATAAGATTGTTAGACAGAAATCAGTCTCATTGATGTATGCTGTCAGTGAAAAATCAGAAACTTCATTTTTAATGCCATTTTCAATATCATCAAAATACCAAAATATGTAAGGATAAGCTTTATGAAAGATGTATAAGATCTAGAGACTGAATGATAAAACACTATGGAGAAAATTAAAGATACCAATAAAAGGGAGATACATAATGTCCATGGACCAAGAAATATTTTTTAAATGCTACATAGTTCTAGTCAATCTCAGTCAAAGTGTCATCATTTGAAGAAAATGTCAGGCTAATACTGAAATTCATAACGAAATGCAGAAAACCCCAAATAGCCAAAACAACTTTGAAACTAAAAGAACAAAGGTAGATAATTAACAATATATGATTTCAAGATTTATTTAAAAACTAGAGTAATCAAGTGAGTGAGGTGCTGGTTCAAAGAAAGATAAGTGCAGTAACAAGGTCCAGGTGTCAGTGTATTCTACTTCCAATATTCATTTGTGTATATGGGTTTTTAACTCAGAAAATATACTTTCTACATAAACTGGAAATAACAGACATTACAGAAAGACAATTCTTTACATCAAACCAGCCTACTGAGCTCAATATACCTCAAATTTACTATCCTGGCATATTGTCATTGAATGTCAACTTCTGCACTGAACTGTGCCTGGAGAACATTACAGAGTTCTTTATCTTCTTCCCCAGCCTACCTGTAAGGAGATAGGAGTAGGAATCCCCCCTCTGTGAACCACTGGAGACCTTCCCTGTGACCAAGGAGTCAACACAGTAGGCCCTCTCTGTTGTATGAGCTCTAAGGGACTAAAGACAAAATAAAGTTAGCATACTAGTGAGATGGAAGTGCTTGCTTATTTTTACATAAAGAATTAAGTCTTGGCTGAATATTTGATACCACAGGATGTACAGCATCCTCAATATTTTTCAAGCTTGACTGATGATCTTATAATCATCAATGATGGGAATGCTGCCTTACCTAAAGAATAGATAGACCAGGGACTGGAGAGATGGTTAAGCATGCTTGCTGCATGTGGTGGTTTGAATGAGAATGTTCCCCATAGGGTCCAAGTATTTGAACCTTTTGTCCCCAGTTGCTGGCGTTGGTTTGTGAGGTTTAAAGGTTCAACCTAATTGGAGGAAGCAAGGCACCTGGGATAGGCGTCAAGGGTATATAGGCTTTACCTATTTCAAATTTGTCTCTCTGTTTCCTCTACCTGCTTGAAGATGTGAGTGCTCACTTTCTGCTCAAGCTGCCTCCTGCCATGCCTGCCCTGCCACAATGGTCTCTTATCTCTCTGGAACCATAAGCCAAATAAACTCTTCCTTCTATAAGTAGCCTTGGTCATGCTGTTTTATCACAAAAACAGAAAGTAACTAATACATTGTTCTTGCAGAGGACCAAGGTTTAGTTCCCAGGTCTCAAGTCAAGAGGCTCACAAGCACCTGTAACTCCAGTTTCAAGGGATCCTATGCTCTCTTGTGGCCTCTGAGGGCACCTGCACACACATGGTTTACATAAACATGCAGACAACATATCACATGCATAGATAATACATAAATTAATCTTTAAAAAATACATAGTCCAATTGCCGGGTGTGGTGGTGCACACCTTTAATCCCAGCACTTGGGAGGCAGAGGCGGGCAGATCTCTGTGAGTTTGAGGCCAGCCTGGTCTCCAATTAGTGAATCCAGGCCAGCTGCGGCTACTGGGAGACCTTGTCTCAAAAAGACCAAAAAAAAAAAAAAAATAATGGAAAAACCATAGTCCAAAATGGAAGAATTACATTTTAGGGCCATGCCAGAAATTGTTAGAAATTCTGTCCTAATCTCAAGCCAAAATTTATTTAGAACTTTTTAATGAAAATAAAGTCAGTAACTCAAACAGCAAATTTTAAAATCAAACATTCTAATACAGTACAAAGATGTGATTATTTGAAGCTTTCATACTGGTGAATGATGGGGAAATATTAAAAGTCTTTGTTTTCCATAATTAAACCACTATTGTTAAAATATTTTTATTTATTATTTTCATTTTATGTGTATGAGTGTATTGCCTGCTTGTATGTGAGTGCACCTGTGACATGCAATGCCACGAGGTCAGAAGAGGGCTTCAGATTCCCCTGGAACTGGAGTTAAGGACGGTTTTAATATTAATAACAGCAGAACAGTACACAAGCTTCGTTAGAACACTGCAGCCTATAACATTCAATAATCTTCAATCGATCCAAGGTGTTTCAGACTTATTCAGTGGAGTCACCTGGTATGATGACACGTACATGTTGTGTATTCAGAACCAAGGCTGCAGTGAGGTCACATGATGCAGCACATGTGAGCACTGCCAGAAACACCCAGACAGATTATGCCTTTGATTTGGAATTAATTTTTGGTTACTGTGCATTCAGAAACCTTTTTACTGTTGCCAGATTTTCACAACCCCCACATTCAGCTACACAATCTCCTAAACAGCTTAAGAAGTTGAACCCTAGCAATCTCTTGAATAGAAAGATTAGGAGGTAAAATTGGGAAATCATACTCAGACCTTTCTGGCTTCACTGTAAGATCTGACTGCCTACAACATTTACCTATTCTGTTCAGCTATGCAGGACCATAAATTTTATAAGAACTGGCCTGTACAAAGGACAGAGGAATCAGGAAGTGGGTGAAGCCTATTGTTGCCCAAGAGTGACAAGGTAATTTAAATAAGAGGGAGTATCAGCAAGCCCAGTAGTTGAGGTCCAAAAGCATCTTCTCCTAACAGCTCACTTACTCAACTTTATATTTTTTGGGGAAAATCAAATATACATAAAACTTCAAAGAATAATTCAAGGGTTGGGAATGTAGCTCAATAATAAAGCACTTTCCCAGGAAGCCTGAGGACCTGGGTTCAGTCTCTCAAACCAATAAATATGTAAGTAAATAAAGACTGATGATACAATTCAGTGATAGAGCTCTTACCTAGCACATGTGAAGTCCTAGGCTCAATTTCTAAGACTGAAATAAATAATAATCCAATGATAATGATATACTCTCTGTCTGCTTTTATCAATTGCTAAATTGCTGACATTTTTGTGTTCTCTCTCCACATCTTTATTTTTTTTTAAATTTTTGGCTGAATCTGTTTATCACAAAAGGTTTCTCCTAAAAACAGGGGCATTTTTCTACTTAACCACAGTACTATTTTTTACTCTTATAGTTTAACATTGATGCAATAACAATGCCTAATACATGGACCATATTTAAATTTCTCTAATTAGTCTTAAAGTTTCCTTTATAGCTATTTTAAAACCACATACTACATTGAATTGTCTTGTTTCATTAGTCACCAAATCTAGAATAATCCCTACCCCCACTTGTTTGTTTGTTTGTTTCATGTTGCTGTGATAAAATACTCTGACAAAAGCAACTTAAGGGAGAAAGAGTATATTTTGCTCACAGTTCGAGGTTATGGTCCATCATGGTGGGGAAGGCACAGTGGCAGGTGAGCTGGACACATCACACCCACAATCAGAAGAGTGCAGTGAATGCACACTAGGCTTGCTTTCTTCATTCTCACAACCCAGGATCCTATGCCGAGGGAATGGTGCTGCCAATAATGGGAGGGTCATTCCACCCCAACTAAAGTAATCATAATAATCCTGATGGACATGTCTAGATGCCCATCTCCCAGGTGATTCTAACTTCTGTCAAGCTGACAATAAACACTAACCACCACATAGTATCTTGCTATATAGTCCAGGTTGGCTTCAAACTCATAATCCTCCTTCTTCAGATTCCAGAGTGCTGAGATTACAAGTGTAGACCACCAAGCCTGGCCTAACTTCACTATTTTTTTCTAGGTATTGACAAATGATAAAAGCCCAAAGTCTGGACTATGTGTATCATAAAATACATCATAATAGCCGTTCTTTATGATCAGATTCTTGTCCATCACTTAGAAGACTATGTTGATGCATCACCTCAGGAAGAACACAATGTCAGTTTGTCCCATTATCCCTGATACTAAGTTTATTCACTTGGTTATAGTGGTGCTAGCCAGATTTTCTCCATAGAAAAGATACCTTATTCCATAATACTAATACATAATCTGTGGCATGGTACTATACCTGTATATTGCTTTTTCAAGACATAGAACCAGCTGGACACAGTGACATAGGTCTACAGTTCCAGCACCTAGGAGGATGAGGAAGTAGGATCATGAGTTAGAGGCCAGTCTGGGATGTATAGTCAATTCTCAGCAAAAAAAAAAAAAAAAAAAAAAAAAAAAAGACCAGTGGATCAGCTGTGATCTCAGCAGACCCCCAGAGAGTGCTGGGTTCTGGCCTCCCTCTGGCATGGGGGCTGAGAACACAGGGGACTTCCTGAGAGCATCCAGATCCTGCCTCCACGTGGTGCTGATCTGAAGCCATCAGTTCCAGCCAAAGGAAAACCTGAGAGAACCTGAAACATAGACCAACCAGCTTTACATAACCAATAAGGAAAGGACCTAGACACCCCAATAATACAAACAGAAGCATACTTCAACTTAATTCTCATATAAAAATCATAAACAACAAAAATTCACATGCCAAAATCACAACAAAAGAACACTAAAATGGAAAGCCAAAACATTATGTTCCCACCAAACTCCACCAGTCTTGTAGAAGAGTTCTACAAGGAGAACCCCCTAGAGATAACCCAGGACACGGAATTTAACAATCATAAACATGATCAAGGAATTCTATGACTTTAAAGAACACATGAACAAACAAACCAAAGAACTAAAAGAAGATAGGGATAAACTTCTGAATGAATTCACAAAAGAGAAACATTGAAGAAAACTCAGGCAGAAATGAAGAAGGAAGTGAAAAACTCAATAAGCCAACTTGAAACAACAGGGGAAAGCCTCAATGCTACAATGAATAAAATGAAAAACAGAATATCAACACTGTAGGATAAAGTTGAAGAACTGGACCACTCAAGCAAAGATTATGAGAAATTTTTAAAAAACACAGGAACAGAATGTGCAAGAGATGTGGGACATCATGAAAAGACCAGATCTATGGATCAAAGGAATAGAGGAAGGAGATGAAATTCACATTAATGGTATTGACCAGATCTTAAACAGGACTGTGGAAGAGAAATCCCTGAAATTAAAGAAAGACATCCCCATACAAATACAGGAAGCATATAGAACACCAAATAGACACAACCAGAAAAGAAACTCCCCAAAACATATCATAGTAAAAACACTAAATGTACAGAGCAAAGAGAGAATGCTGAAAGCAGCAAAAGAAAAACAAGTCACATACAAAGGAAAGCCCATCAGAATTACAGCTGACTTATCAATGCAAAATATGAAAGTCAAAAGAGCCTGGACCAAGGTATTTCCAGTTCTACATGACAATAGATGCCACCCAAGAATACCCAGCAAAAATATCTATTATAGTTGAGGGGGAAAGAAAAATCTTCCATAACACAAATAGCTTGAAAGAATACATGTCCACAAAACCAGCCCTTCAAAGAATACTTGAAGCAATACAGAGAGTGAAGAAACAAATATACCCCAGGTGCAAGAAAGAAAATAAATAAATCTATAATTGAGGAAACACAAAATAGATAGAGAACACGAACAGCAATCAAAATGATGGCAACCAATAGACACCTTTCAATAATAACCTTAAATATCAATGTACTGAACTCTCTAGTCAAAAGACACAGGCTAAGTGAATGGATTTAGAAATAAAGTCCATCTCTCTGGTGTCTGCAAGAAACCCATTGTATTAGGGTTCTCCAAAGAAACAGAACCAGTAGAATGAATATATATGTATA
>NW_008331125.1:4988795-4990276 GCF_000622305.1 Nannospalax galili | reverse complement strand
CCCTTGTCAACTTGACACCCAATAGCATCTCTTTATGTCATGCTTAATTTTCAAATGAAAACAATGTTGAGGTCATAATTTCACCTAAGATGATATAACTATCCCATAATACAATGACCAATGCATTATATATCTTAGATTAGGTGATAAGGTCTTTGAGGAATGCTGAGTCCTTTAGTGTCTCATAACCCAATATAATCATATAGGTTCACAACACTTAACCACTTAATACATCTCAATTACACATTCAAAAATGAGTAACTCAAGTATCTGCTTAACATATGTGTGTACATGCACAAGCCTATTCTTAACAAATTGGACAAAAATACTCATGTCAATTACAATCCACGTTTCTGCAACTGGTCATGTGGCCTAAGTTGGTCCTCTAAGACCCATTCTGTATTTCCTCCACCATCTGCAAGCACCTCTGCAGGTCTTGGCTCTTTCCCTGGAGGAGTGACCCATATTTTCATCCCTAAAGGGTCTGGGCCATTTTTTATCCTGTCTGGATTGGGTTGTTGCAGTTTCCCGTTGACCTTAATCACAGGACATGGCAACACCAAAAGTGGTCCTAAGGAATCTCCTCCCTTCCAGGTATAATCTTCATTACCTCCATTGTGGAGAACAAGTCCAATTTCCCTCTGGTAGTCTGGGTCAATCACCCCTCCTAATACTGTTGTTCCTTTCTTAGCCTGCAGGCTTAAGGGCATCAGAAGCCCAAAGTGTCCAGGGGGGAGTCTTAGCTTCCAGTTAAATGGAATGTTTGCTTTCTCTCCTGGCAGAAGCACTCCCTCCTCTGGAACCAAATTATCCAAGTTGGTAGAGTGCAAAGTCGAGGGTACAGGAAGCAAAAGTTTTCCTAGTGGATCACCAGGGGTAATAGTGAGTGGAATCATTCTCACTTCCACTCCTTGATTACTGGACCTGTGAATCCTGGCTATAGGAGAAACTATACCGTATATTGGATGCTGATTCAAAGCATACACTGCCTTCTGGAGGACCCTGCCCCAGCCCTCCAGGCTATTGCCACCTAATTGGCACTGTAACTGTGTCTTTAAGAGACCATTCCATCTTCTATCAAGCCAGCTGCTTCAGGATGGTGGGGAACATGGTAAGACCAGTGGATTCCATGACCATGGGCCCACTGTCACACTTCTTTGGCTGTGAAGTGAGTTTCCTGGTCAGAAGCGATGCTGTGCAGAATACCATGACAGTGGATAAGGCATTCTGTAAGTCCCTGGATGGTAGTTTTGGCAGAAGCATTACATGTAGGAAAAGCAAATCCATAACCAGAATAAGTGTCTATTCCTCTAAGGAAAAAACGCTGTCCCTTCCAAGATGGAAGTGGTCCAATGTAGTCAACCTGCCACCAGGTTGAAGGCTGGTCACCATGGGGAACAGTGCCATATCAGGGGCTCAGTGTTGGTCTCTGCTGTTGGCAGGTCTGGCACTCAGCAGCAGCTGTAGCCAGGTCAGCTTTC
>NW_008331125.1:4985590-4986535 GCF_000622305.1 Nannospalax galili | reverse complement strand
GGGACCCACTGGACCCACTGTCAGTCAGACTTCAGCCAAAACTCCATTTATCACCTGACCTCCATAAGCCCCTACTTTAACTGGAGGGGCACAATGCTTTTTAGGATCTCCTGGAATCAGTGTCAACTCAGAACCAGTATCCAATAGGCCGCAGAATGTCTAATTATTTCCTTTCCCCCAATGTACAGTTACTCTAGTAAAAGGCCACAGGTCCCTCTGGGGAAGGATGGGTGAGAGGCGAACAACATAACTCTTTGGTATTGTGACAAAGTCCTTCCTCAAGGGCACCTGGCCTTCCCTTCATTCAAGGGGTTCTGGATCTGTAAACTGTCTTAAGTTTGGAAATTGGTTGACTGAGCAAGATTCTCTATTGCTCTGATCCAATACTGACTTCCTGTCATTCATCCTAGAGCTTTTCTTCTTATACAGATCAAATAAAAACTTACAAGTCTTCTTATGTATGTGGTACCTGGAAACACCATTATTGATTAGCCAGTACCGCAGGTCCATTCGAGTCATGCCATTGTAGGCATTCTTTTGCCTTTGCCGCCCATTACGATAAGTACGCTCGCCTTGTCTTTGGTAATTCAATACTGCCACCTGACCCCTACTCCAAGGTCCTGTTACACCTATTATATTGACATATAATTTATGCAGTTGAGCAGCAGCATCTCCAACTGTAAGATTCGGTATAAGGAAAAGAGCAAAAACGAAGCTCTTCAAACATTCTGGTGTCTCTCTCAGTACTTCCCATCTTATAAAATCAGTAAAAAGCATGTCCTCTGGGCCCTCCCATTGTGGAGGATTTGGTGTTGCACTGAGAATCCACTCGAGTATGCCAATTTGCCTGAGCCTTACAATCCCTTCATCAACACTAAGCCAAAGGATATCAGGTATCTCCAGCTCTCTGTCAGTAGGCCATCTTTTGATAAATACCTCAGCCAA
>NW_008331125.1:4964701-4985468 GCF_000622305.1 Nannospalax galili | reverse complement strand
TGTTCCACCGTTATCCCATACCCTTAAAATCCATTCCCAGACATATTCATTAGACTTCTGCTTGAAAGAATTAGCAAATTCACTAAGTTCTTTACTGATGTAGAGCACCTCCTCATGGACCACACTTTCTATCTGTCCTCTAGGGGCCTGCTTAGCTTTGAGTCTGGTTATAGGTCTAGAGACAACAATAACTGGGCCCTGAGGGATATCACCTTCCTCTTTCTGAATGGGATTAGCTTCCTCAATGGGATTAGTTGCCTCAAGCAAGGGTGGGGAGGGTGGGTCTGCTGAGGGTGGGAGATTAATTCATCAGGTGAATCAAATTCCTCAGTCCAAAGATTCTAAATCCTCAGCCTCCTCAGGGTGCTCCCACACATCTCCATCCCACATGTCAGGATTCCAATCTTTTCCTACCAATGCCCTCACCTTTACTGCTGACACCCTTCGAGGCTGGGAATTAAATTTGCATTGTAGGTCAACCAAACATATAATAAGGGCTACAGCTTGATTTTCTGCAGCTTTAGCTCTCTGGCAGCTGGAGAGAAGATTCTCTTCCAGTGCACACTTGGAAACTTTTAAACTGTTGATTCGAATCTGGATTCAATTTTATCATTAAATTCATTGTTTATCTTCATCACTTTATCCAGAGATGCTAGAAGTAACCAGCCAGCATCATTACTTTTCTTATTTTTCCACAAATCGTCAATTTTTTTATGTAGTCACTAAATTTTTTGCTCTTCCCAAGAGGTGAGTTAGGAGATTCAAATGGGTCTATCTCCATAATTGTTTCAAATAGTCTACACCACAGATTTTCAGGGCTCTCCATGCTATCTGAAGACTCTAAGTCGGAGAGCCTGCTCCAAATACCAACAAGCCCATTAAAGAAATTCATCCTTTCAATTCTGTTTCTCTAGAACAACTCCTGGTGCCACAATCTGTATTAGTCAGTGTTCTCCAAAGAAACAGAACCAATAGAATGAATGCATATGTATAGAGATTTATCAGCTTAACTCACAGGATAGAGTCCGAGTGGCTGGAAAGGCTGAGAATCTGTAGTCACTCAGTCCACAAGGCTGGATGTCTCAGTAGTCCCAATCTGGTGTTGAAGGTCTGACAAATTCCAAAAGATCAGCTAGTCTTCAGTCTACAGCAGCAAGACGAACTCACCAGCGAGAGGGAAGGCAAGCAGCAAGAAGCCTGGTGTTCTCCTCTGCCTTGGCCTTTTATACCAGCTGCCATCAGAAGGTAACATCCACATTCAGGGTGTGTCTTCTGGCTTTAGATGATCCAATCAAGAAGATCTCTTTCATTTCCATTAATCCTAGATCCAATCGAGTTGACACCCAGGATTAATCATCACACCCATCTCTCCTTCAAGGACAAGCACTACCTTAAGGTAAAAGTATGGAAAAGAATATTGTAAACAAAGGGTACTAAGAAATAATCAAGGGTTGCAAATCTAATATCTGACAAAATAGACTTCAAAGTAAAACTAATCAGAAGAGATAAGGTTACTCCATTCTGATCAAAGTAACAGTTAACCAAGAAGATATTACAATCCTTAACATACATGCACCAAACTCTGGTGCACCCAAATTCATAAAAACAATACTTCAGGACTTTAAGACACAGATTGACCCCAACTCACTAATAGTAGGGGTCATCTATACCCCACTGTCCCCATTAGACAGATCAACTGGACAAAGAATAAACAGAGAGATGTCTGAACTAAATGATACTATACATCAAATGGACCTAATAGACATTGTTCAAATATTTCACCCAAGCACCAAAGAATACACTTTCTACTCAGCACCACATGGAACTTTTTCAAAAATGACCACATACTGGGCCACAAAAGAAATCTTAACAAATACAAAAAATTGAAATAATTCCATGCATTCTATCAGACCACAATGTGATAAAGCTTACAATCAACACCCGAAGAAGCCCTAGTCACTACATGAACTCATGGTGATTAAACAACACACTCCTAAACAATGACTGGGTCAAAGGAAAATTAAGAAAGAAATAAAAGAATTCCTGGAATTCAACAAAAAGGACAATACAACACAACACAACCTCTGGGACACTTTAAAAGCAGTCTTAAGAGGGAAGTTTGTAGCTCTAAGTGCTTGCATTAATAAATTACAAAGAGACCAAATAAATGACCTAACACTGCAGCTCAAGACATTGGGAAGGCAAGAACAAATGAAACCCAAACCCAGAAGAAGAGAAGAAATACTAAAAATCAGAGCACAAATTAATGAAATAGAAACAAAGAAAACAATACAAAGAATCAATGAATCTAAGAGCTGGTTCTTTGAAAAAGCTAAACAAGATAGACAGACCATTAGCCCAGTTAACCAAAAGAAAGAGCAAATCCAAATCAACAAAATCAGAGATGAAAGGGGAAACATCACAACAGATGCCCCAAAGATTCAGACCATTATAAGGGAATATTTTAAAAACCGATATGCTACAAAATTTGAAAATCTAACAGAAATGGATGGGTATCTAAAATCATGGGAAACACCAAAGGTAAAACAGGAAGAGATCAACAGTTTAAACAGACCCATAACATATAAGGAAATTGAAACAGTAAAACGAAGCCTCCCAACTAAAAAAAGTCCAGGCCCAGATGGATTTACAGCAGAATTCTACCAAACGTTTAAAGAAGACCTCTGACCAATGCTACTTAAATTATTCAAATGATAGAAACAGAAGGAGAACTCCCAAATTCCTTCTATGAAGCCAACATCACTCTAATACCCAAACCGTGTACAGACACAACCAAAAAGGAAAACTACACACCCAAATCCTTAATGAACATAGATGCAAAAATTCTCAACAAAATACTTGCAAACCACATACAGATGCACACCAAAAAGACCATTCAACACGATCAAGTAGGCTTTATTCCAGAGATGCAGGACTGGTTCAATATATGCAAGTCAATAAATGTCATTAATCATATAAATGGACTCAAAGACAAAAACCACATCGTAATCTCAATAGATGCAGAAAAGGCATTTGACAGAATTCAGCATGTATTTATGTTCAAAGCCCTAGATGGAATTGGACTAGAGGAACCTACCTCAACATAAGTAAAACTATATACAACAAACCCACAGCCAACATCATTCTAAATGGAGAAAAACTGGAATCATTCTCATTAAAATCAGGAACCAACAAGGATGTCCACTATCTCCACTCCTTTTCAACATCGTGCTTGAAACTCTACTAGAGCAATAAGACAGGAGAAGGAAATTAAAGGATTATTAATTGGAAAGGAAGAGGTCAAACTATCACTTTTTGCAGACAATATGATACTATACCTAAGAGATCCCAAAAGTTCCATCAGAAAACTCCTAGAACTGATCAACACTTTCAGTATAGTGGCAGGTTATAAAATCAATCTACAACAATTGGTAGCCTTTCTATATACCAATAACAAGCAATTGCAGAAAGAATACAAGGAAATGTTCCCATTCATAATTGCTGCAAAAAAAAATCTTGGAATAAATCTGAAAAAAGACACCAAAAATCTCTACAATGAAAATTTTAAATTGTTAAAGAAAGAGATTGAAGAAGACACCAGGAGCTAGAAGGACCTCCTGGGCTCATTGATTGGAAGAATTAATATTGTGAAAATGACCATCCTACCAAAAGCAATATATAGAGTCAATGCAATCCCAATCAAAATCCCCACAACATACTTTGCAAAACTAGAAAACAACATCCTTAAATTTGTAAGGAAGCACAAAAGACCCTGGACAGCCAAAGCAACCCTGAGCACAAAGAACAATGCTGGAGGGATTACTATACCAGATCTCAAAGTATACTACAGAACTACAGTCATAAAAACAGCATTGTACTGGCACAAAAATAAACACATAGATCAATGGAACATCATTGAAGATCCAAACCCAAAGATCCAAATCCAAATCCAAATATCAGGTGCAATTTCAGCCACCAAATTTGATATTTGATATTTGACAAAGTGCCAAGAACACACAATGGAGGAAAGACAGCATCTTTAACAAATGGTGCTGGCAAAACTGGATCTCTACCTGTAGAAGAATGAAACTTACAGGATATGGTGTAGGAAAGGATTTCCTAATTCAGAAGTTGCTCAGGAATTAAGGTCTGCAATCAATGAGTGGGACCTCATTAAACTAAAAAGATTCTGTACAGCAAAAGAAACAATTGAAAAGTGAAGAGAAAACCCACAGAATGGGAAAAAAATCTTCACTAGCGACACATCTGACAGAGGTTTAACATCTGGAATATATAAGGAACTCAAAAAAACAAAGAATCGAGAAATCAAATGACCCAATTAAACGATGAGCTAAAGATCTAAACAGAGAGTTCTCAAAGGAAGAAATAAAGATTGCTAAGAAACATCTCAAAACGTGTTCAACATCGTTAGTAATTAGGGAAATGCAAATTAAAACCACCCTAAGGTATCACCTTACCCCAATCAGACTGGCTAGGATCAAGAGAACAAATGATACCAAATGCTGGTGAGGATGTGGAGAAAGAGGAACGCTCATTCACTGCTGGTGGGATTGCAAACTCGTGCTGCCCCTATGGAAAATAGTGTGGAGGACTCTTAAAAAACTAAAAATGAACCTATCATATGACCCAGTTATGCTACTCCTTGGCACATACCCAAAGGACTCATCCTATTGTAGAGACACTTGTACAACCATGTTTGTTGCTCCTCTTTTCATAGTAGCTAAGAGATGGAATCAACCTAAGTGTCCCTCAACTGAAGAGTGGTTAACAAAAATGTGGTATATCTACACAATGGAGTTCTATTCAGCAGTAAAGAAAGATGAAATAATAAAATTTGCAGGTAAATGGATGGATCTAGAAACTGTTATTCTAAGTGAAGTAACACAGATCCAGAAAAACAAATGATGTATGTTCTCCCTCACATGTGGATCCTAGCACCAAATTCTTTTAAATTCCATGTCCTTTTAATAAGATGATGCTATACAGCAGTCCCTTCTTCATGAAATAACTACCATCATCACAACTTCAGCTGTGCCTGATCGCTAAACATTGTCATAATTGGGCTGTTGACGGTTGTGGTCATTCATTAAAGGAGGACCAAGCAGGGTTATCGGACCCTCAGTAGAGTTCCAGCCACTCTTACCAGCCAACTGTACGTAATTTGGCCCTAATCATACATGGTCTCCTGGATTTGGGGAAGACTTAAGTATATAATCTGAGGAAGGTTAGTAAGAGATGCCTTGATCCATAATGGGTAAAGCTTTCTAGTGCGCATACCACAAGGTCTCATACACCTCAGCAACCTCTTGGTCATCTTTGTAAGTAAGCTCAGTAAATTCACTGGTTTCCCAGGAAAACTTTATTCAAACATTAGCTTGACACTAGACCCTTAAAAGGGAATAAGCATTGCTTAGTATTCCCAGGAAAAGAATTCTCACAACAGATGGAAAATTTATTTGTTAATGCTATTATATCTTATAATTATTAAAAAAGAAAAGAAAATGAGAATGTAAAAGCTGTTAAAAGGATATGGGAATGGAGATATTTTCCAAAATAGAAAAAAATCAGAAAACCTAAGCAAGTGATGAAGGTCTGTGTAGGTTTGTATAGGATGAGACAAAATAATACACACATAATCTTAAAATTTCTAAGGTCAAGGTTTATCTGAGAATATTTGATTTTTTACCCAAGCTTTATCTACATAGCACATTGTAATTAAAAGTATCAGACTGGTGGAACTAAGCTTATTGGATGTTTAACAGCCATACTTTGAGGCCTATACTAATGTGGTCAGAGGGACTTAAAGGACAGTTTTTGCCCCTTGCCCTCCAAGGTCGACTAAGTTCCAGGGGACTATGGAACATCTCTCAAAATTTCCTGTAACTATGGTGAGTCACCTGCCCTCTTGTTCAGGGAGGCTATGGAGACCCCACAAGATGGACTTGAACCAGTGTCCAGTCTACAAACAGGAGGGTCAACTCAGAAGAACAGCTCATCCATGCTTCCAAGTGAAGCCAGACATGGTCGAGCAGGACCTTTTACTTACCTTCATACAGATAGAACTGTTAAAAGAATGGAGCCAGGAGCTCCTCAGAAGCCCATGTCAGCCCTGAGGAACAGATCCTCAAACAACCTTAAGAATAAAATTAAACTGATTTATTTGGGTCAACTTATGGTTTTAAACACTGAAAAGGAAAGTATAACCAAAGAGTAAAGTCATCAATATATTTCTTTAAGAGTGCAAGGGATTACACTTCCCAGACATTAGGTTTAAGTCCATATAAAAAGTTATTTTCACAATTATTTCCCATTGATGATTTTGTTCCTAATCAGAAAGTGCTGCTCAGATGTAAGACTTCAAATCTTGGTCTCAAATACTGTAGTGCCTACCTGTAGCTAAGGGAGACAACCAGCTATTGTTCTAAAATGATGGATAAATTTTTTTCTCCCCCAATCTAGAAGCCTTGAGAGGGAACTGACACTGATTCTAACTACTCCAATAGCTATCAAAATACCTGAAAGCAAATCCTGAATCCATCAGTTCAAGTCCAGCCTTGGCAGACAAAAGAAAAATGAGAAGAAACCCAATGCAGGGATAGTTTTGGAAGCTCTCATCGAGAAATCCCAATGGACTCTGATATGAGCATTTGAAATTTGCTGTGTTCTGACTTTCTTCTGGTTCTCCATCTAGAACTTGTAATGCTAACTACTCTTGCCTTTACTTTGCCTTCACATCCCCTATTCACCAGTCAAGGACTTTCTTTTCTCCCTATAGATAAGAGTTATGCAATTTGGGAGTCTTTTAGATTGACCCACTGAAGGGGTACCCCAATTGCCTCACCCTGCATCCCTGTTCAGCATTGAAGAAGCCTGAGTGGTCTGTGTCCCAATTCCCTATCGGAAACTTGGGTAACCTCTTCAGAGGACTGTATGATAAGAATAGGAGGTAGGAATTGGCTAGGTAGTTAGAGTAAAAAGACCCCAAAGAAATGTAGCCAGTTTCTTGGGTAAAAGTCAACATACTCTCTTAGCAACATACTCTGTTCCAAAGGCCAAAAATGATAAAGGTATTTGGGAGCTGTTATCTAATCATAATCTCTAAAAGATTTTAGGGTTACCTCTTCAGAGGGGTAATGTTAGAGTAGCAAAAAGCCCCATTTTAAAAGAAAGAAAGAAAGAAAGAAAGAAAGAAAGAAGAGAAGAAGGGAGGGAGAGGGAAAGGAAGAAAGGAAGGAAGGAAAGAAGGAAGGAAGGAAGGAAGGAAGGAAGGAAGGAAGGAAGGAAGGAAAAGAAAGAGAATATACGAAGTTGTTAGAAAAAAGTGATGGGTAAATATGGGAGGTGTTGGAGGGGAGGGAGTGGGCGTGGATTTGATTAAAACAGCTTCTATGCACATATGAAATTCTCAATAAAAACTTCCCTGTCAGCATTTATCTAACACTCAAGGTTGCATCCTACTCACAACAGGTGCACTTTCCTTATCAGCAGGACTGCTTCTGAATTAGCCAATGGCATGGGGTGTGAGGCTGAGCTCTGGCCACTCAGAGGAAGGCAGAGGACCCCTTTGCATCAGGAATAAAAACCCAGTGGGACCCTACTGAGTGGCTTGCTTGCTGGATTTAGAGAAGCTATGTACCCTTCTGCAGGAGTAAAATGCCTTGCCTTGTCAAAGGAAAAAAAAAGAGCTGGAATCAAACACATTTTTAAAGTACCCCAGTTTTGGGGGGGTTATTTCTAAGTGAAAAATGCTACAGACTTCTCAAAGCATTTCTCTTTAGTAAGAACAGTGAAGTTCTTATCCTGACCTGCCTGGTTCCTAAATTTCATATAATCCCAGGCAGGTGAAAAACAAGGCATTCTGTTATTGAGCCTCCTGCACCTAGACACCTGACCCAGTGTGGTACAGAACAGACTCATACCTTTCTTTTATATTTCTGTATTGATTCAACAAGCATTTTTTGAACGCTTGCTCTGTGCAGAGTTATGCTAAGCAAAGGGGAAGAATTTTAAGCAGAACACATAATCCCAGTCTTCACAATGCATAGAGTATTAATGGGGAAGGCAAATGTGAATCAGGTGACTATACATTTAACTCAACATGGTGAAGATGTTCTAAAAAATAGGCACACTTTGTACTAGGAACACAATGGGGAATATATCTGGGTAGTTGGAAAGCAAAATTCCTAAAAACACGGACTAAGATCTAGTATTTGAAAAGTAGGGAGGAGTTTTTCAGGCCAAGGGATGGGTTACATTTCACTCTGGGGACAGCCTGAGAGGAAGGTGTGGAGGAGGAATCCTAGTGAGCAGGCTCCACACAGGCACAGAGAGGAACAACAGCGGAGAAACCCGAAGTTCAAAATGAATAGCAACTGTGGCTGAGAGGTTGGGCACAGCAGGGCCTTGATGGCAAAGGAAGATTTTTTTTTTTTTTCCTCTCAGGGTAATGGAAAGCCATTAAAGGACTTATGCAGGAAAGAGGTGTAATTAAGTCTGTATTTTAAAATGCATATTGGCTAATAGAGCAGGCTGGCTGGGGCAGAAGCACTTGCTAGTTTTTGACCTAGAAGGCTCTGCAAAAGTGCAGGGAGCTAGCAAGTAGCACTTTCAAGGGTGGTAGCCATGAAATAGCACAGTCACTTCCTGTCACTGAATAAGCAGACACCCTTTCTGTGGCTTCCTAAAAACTCTACAGACAATAAGGAATCTAATTGTTGAGCTCTTTCTTAAGCTCCCCATCCTAGCCCCCATTCTCTCTGTTGCCCTCTTTTCTTTTGTGCCTAATAGGGCACTGATGAGATTGAAATTGATCATGAGAGTTTAGAAATGCAAAGGATTATGAGCTTGAAAACAAACTTCAAAAAGCCTTCACAATAGGGTGAAGATGTGGGGGGAGGGAACGAAATATTGTGGGAGCTTGAAATGTATTTAAATCTTTAGAGAGGAGAAAGGGAAGGTTGAGGCAAGTGAGAGGAGGAACACTGAACACCAGGCTTACCATCACTCCTCCCTCTACTGTGAGATACTACACTGGAAAGAGTCTGAAATGGGGAGAGACTATAGTGGTAAGCATACAGAAGCAGGGAAGGCTGAGGGCTGCAGGGAAGTGGTACAGATGCTTGTGAGAGATGGAAAATTTCAGCAGTAATAGCTAAGAGACAGTCCAGAAAATAGACTGCATGTTTCCTTAAGATCAGTCATGGTGGTCCACACCTGTAATCCAGTAGTCCCTTCCCCTACAGGGAGGCAGGAAGATGTCCAGTTTGGGGCTAGCCTGAGCAACATAGTGAGATTTGGTCTAAATAAATAAACAACTGGGTGTTCCTGTTTTTGTATTAATGTATGTGTGTATATGTGTATGTGAATGCATGATGTGTGTAAGTGTATGTCAAAGGACAGCTTTGCAAAGTTCCTGCCTTTAGGTGGATTCCAACTTGGATCATCAGGCTTGTATGGCTGCTGAGCCATCCTTCCACTCCTTCCCCAAGAATTTTTTAATAGTTAAAGTAGTATTCTGGATAAAATTTTAACTCATTATTGTATAAAGTTTGAAACATAGGGATGAGGGAGATGGCTCAGCAGGTAAAGCCCTTACTATGCAAGCATGATGACCTGAGTTTGAATCCCCAGGATCCATGTAAATGCCAGGTGAGTCACCATGCACACAGGAGGCAAAGACCAGATCCCTGAAGCAGGCTGGGTAGTTGACAAGCTGTCAGTGAACACTAGGTTTAAGAGAAAGACAATGCCTCATATACAAAGTGGAGAGTGATCAAGGAAGATACCCAAACATCAACCTGTGGCCTTCACACACCTGCTCATGTGTATGCCCACATATATGTGAACACACATACATAAACACCACACACATACACACATTAAAAGAAAGAGGGAAACATACAAATGGACATCTGTGCTATTTTAACACAATACCTCAGACAGTTATTTATAAAGAACAAATTCAGTCATTAAGTTCTGGAGGACAGGAAGGCCAAGACCAAAATGCTGCCGGTTTCAGTGTATGTGGAGGACTACTCTGCTTCCAAACTAGAGCCCGCTGAAACATCACAGGGTGGATGGCAGGTGTCCTCACATTGTGAGTGGTAGAAGGACAAAAATGCTCTTTTATGATCCCATGCCTAATCACCTCTTAAAGGTATCACATTGGCCCTTAAGTTGTAACACCTGAATCTTGGAGAGTCACGTTCAAATCACATCAGGAATAGAGAGTGAAATGAAACCTGAGTCTCCAAAATTATTAGCTTATAACAATTGCTGTTCTAGCATTATTTTGGTACCATTAATACATAGTGAGTTCAAGGCAAGCCTGACTACAGAGACTCTCTCAAAAACAAAGCAAAATATTAACAATAGTATCTTTGGATAGAAGGAATGTGGTAGACTTCTTTCACTTTCACCTTTGTTGTTTTCCACATTGTCTCCTTTGACCTGTATTATAGTTTAAATACGGATATAAAAAATAATATATTTTAAAGGAAGAATCAGGAGAAAAATACCCCCTGGAAGCGGAAATAATGCAGCTATATCCTCCATCTTAACTACATTAGAATGGAATTTTTTATTTTCCACCTCAGAGGTTACAGTCAATCAAAAGCACTCAAAGTTTCACCTTATAAATATTATGCTAAGAAAGCATGCCTTGTTACCACAGAGGTGCCTCATCTTGGCTTTCTTCTCTCTGAAGGCTTCCTGAATTGTGCAGATGCATAGAACCTTCTTTCCTCCACTGTCTTTAAGCATACAAGCCACACACTTTTCTTACTCTGAGAAGCTTTTTTTATTCAATTGCAAAACTAAGAAAAAGAGACTGTGAAAGATCACTGTTATTTAATCACCAAGCAAAGAGATGTAAGAACTGAAATGTAGCTCTGGAATACTGAAGTCTCACTTCCCTGCCTATTTATAAGCCATGATGATGCTCTATTTTGTGTTCTTCATGTATCAGAGTGAAACTTATTTGTCTATGCAGTCCAGGCCTTTTTCCATATTAGCTCTTACCATATTTGATTATACAAGACAGCATCCATATTTCCCACTTAGGACTTTACAGCCAAAAAAAGATGTCCACTTAAGGAAATATTAGATAAAAATAAATTCTTATCAAGAGACATTCTGAATAGTCTGGTGTTACTTTAGGCTGATAGCTTTTATTCTTCAGTCTTATAGTCATATATGTTACAGTCACAACTTGACTAAAAATTCAGACCCCAGGCGTGGTGGCACATGCCTTTAATCCTAGCACTTAGGTGGCAGAGGCTAGCCTGGTCTACATAGCTAGTTCCAGGACAGCTGGGGCTATAGGAGACCCTGTAAAAAAAGAAAAAGAAAAAAGAAAAGAAAATTCAGAGCAAATCATGTATAGTGGCACATACCCATAATCTCAGCCCTCAAGCTAAGGTAGAAGGATTGAAAGTTTGGGGCCACCCAAAGTTATAATATAAAACTCTGCTTTAGAAAC
Organism: Nannospalax galili; assembly: GCF_000622305.1. NCBI lineage: Eukaryota > Metazoa > Chordata > Mammalia > Rodentia > Spalacidae > Nannospalax > Nannospalax galili. The sequence continues at coordinate 4,973,968 of NW_008331125.1, read as the reverse complement.
AAGTAACAAAAACATCACAGCCAACTGTCTGGAAGTACTAAGTTTATTTGCTTGGTTTATTTAGTAACATCATATAAAGTTTCCTTTTGTTTTGGGATGGAGGAAAATGGATTTTGTTTACTTCACCCTAGATGAGAGAAGTAGGAAAACATTAGGTAGATACTACTACAAGGTGTTACACATACACACACACACACACACACACACACACACAATCATGCATGTGCATACACACAAAGTTTTATAAAGAATTAGAACTTAGCTGGGCATGGTGGTGCAAGTCTTTAAACCCAGCGCTTGGGGAGCAGAGGCAGGAGGATATCTGTGAAATTGAGGCTAGCCTGATCTATAGGCTAACTGAGCTACAGGAAGACCCTGCCTTAAAAAAATTAGAACTTGACAATATGAATTGGATTAAATACACCGATGGATTAAACAGCAAAATTACTTGACAACTATCTTTTCTTCTTGAGGTATAAATTATTAAAAAGGAAAAAATACAGTATTTACTAACACACATTATATTGACTAAAATTTTTTCACTTAAATTGAGAAAATGTAACCAAGCATCCATCACTGTATCAGGTCAAGACAAAGTTAGTCAAGTGTAAGGTCTCGTTACACTGAAGTGTGAGACCATGTCAGGAAGTAGCCGCAGTGGCCAGAGGGATGGCTTAGCAGTTAAGAGTGCTGGCTGCTCTTCCAGAGGACCAGAGGAGGCAACATCCTCTTCTGGCCTCTGCAGGCACCCACATGCACATGTACAAATCCCCATACAGATGGAGCCATACAAGTAAATATAAACAAAATAAATCTTTTGTTGTTTTATTTTTGAGAATATCATACATGAGTGTAGTCATTGCATTATTTCCATTCCTCCCAGTCCTCCTCCAACTCCTCCCATGTCCCCCACTCCTTCTCAACTTCTTGTCCTCATCATTGATTATTATTGTTACGAATACATACATACATTTAGAAATATACATATATAATACACTGAGTCCATTTATTGGTGCTCATATGTACTTGTGTTCAGGGCTATCTACTTGGGATTAGATAACCTCTCAGTCCCTAGAGAAAACTGATTCTCCCTCCCTCAGCATCCACTGATTGAATCAGAAAACTGATTCTCCCTCCATCTTCATCTTGAGGTGGGGCCCTGTGAAATTTCTCCTATTCACTTTTGCATGTCAACTAGTTTTGTTATTATGCAGATCTTATTGGACTACGACATTGTGGAGATTTCATTGGTGCAGTTTCCATATCATGTCCAAAATGCATGTTTAAATGCATGCAAATAGCACCAGGTGTCTTGTCCTCTTACATGCTTTCCACCCCCCTCTTCATGATATTCCCTGAACCTTAGGTGTAGAGGTTGCATTGTAGATATACCACTTAGGGTGGACACCTTAGAGACACGTATTCTCTTTGTTTGGCCAGTTATGGAACTTCATAATCATCTCCATCTGTTGCAAAAAGAAGCAACAGCTATCTTAATGGACTTAGGGCTCACCGAATGGGAGGGAATTCATGTATAGCATTCTAAACATAACCAAATATATGTGGTTGGAGAGGTCATTACCCTAGAGAAGAATCTACTGTCACTTCTCTAGACCAAAGTAATTTCGTGCTATATTTTAAATACATATCTCTATATTTATAGACAACTGTACCTCTCACCACTCATCAAAAAATAAATCTTTTAAAATTAATGGCTACTGAGAAAGGGAAGAATCTGTTTTCTCCAGGGATGAGCTTCCTGATAGGTTATCCAGTCCCAAGTGGTCAGCCCTAAACACATGTACATACTACCACCATTAAATGGACACACACACACACACACACACATAACAATAATAATTAGAGGTCAGGAAATTGAGAGGGAGTAGAGGGAGGGGGATGTGAGGGGTAAGAGGAGAGAGGAAGAGGTAGGAAGTATGTAAATAATTATGTATGAAATTCTTGAAGCAATCAAAAATTGTAACAAATTTTAAGGAGGAGGAGGAGGAAGAGGAGGAGGGGAGGAGGAGGAAGAGGAAGAGGAAGAGGAGGAGGAAAAGGAGGAGGAAGAAGAGGAAGAAGAAGATACAGGGCTGACAAGATGGCTGGGGGAGGTAAACACACATGCCACCAAGCCTGATGAACTAAGTTTGATTCACAAGACCTAGTCAAGGAGAGAACGTACTCTCACAAGTTATCCTCTGGCCTCCACACATGTGCTGTGGCATGTACACACCAATATACACAAATGGATAAATAAATAAGTGTAATTTTCAAAACTTCAAAGGAAGCCCATTAAAAGAAAAGGAAAGGAAAAGAAAACAAAGAAAAAAGAAAGGGTAAGATAAGACAAGAAAAGCAATAAATAACAACAGGGCTGAGCGCACCTCAGTTGGTAGACTCCTTGTCTAGCATGCATGAGGCCCTGGGTTGGATCCTCAGCACCACATAAACCAGGGATGGAGGTACATTCCTATAATCCCAGCCCTTGAGAGGTGGAGGCAGGAAAATCAGAAGAAGTTCAAGATCCTCTTTAGTTATATGGCCATCTCATGGCCAGACTGGGCTACATGTGAGAAAAAAATAAAAAAGGTTAGAGCGACAACAAAGACTTCTGAGCTAACATGTCAATGCTATCATGAATCACAGGTGACAACTAATCCCCAAAGTAGTGTTTGGATTTGGTTTGAAGATTCATGTTCCTTTCTGTAGTCAGAAGGTCGAGAGTCTGTATAATCAAGCTGTGGTAGTCACTTGTCACCCAGAAAGGAGTGGGGGAGGCCACTAGAAGGGAAAGACATATACATCCCCCACCAGCCCCACTACAGCTGAGTGCTGACCCATTGGCTCTCTCTCTTCTGGCCATGGACAAGAAACAAAATGCTACTCCTACCCCTTTGCTTGTAAGGACAAAAAGCATGCAGACAGACTATACCCCATTTTATGCAAAATGTTCTCCAGTGAAAGTAAATGATCAAAGGACATGTGCCTCCAATGAGGAACTGCCACCCTAGGCTTCCTCCCACGCCTGCAAGAATGAAACTGATTCTGATTGTCAAAATCACAGTCTTTTGACAGCACTTTTGACAGCAGTGATTCTTCTTCTTGTCTGTGGGGACTGTGAAATGCATTTACCTTGATTCACTGTTCATATGGTGCAAGGAAGAAAGTGGAAGGTGGCAAAGTGCGCAGGCGGGGAATAGACAGATAAGTACTATCCTCCAGGTACTTAGTCCATGTGACACCACAAGGCTGACAACCAAAAGCAACCAGGAGAATCTGCATTGAGCTCTGAGTCAGTCATCCTCAACTTGAGTCTGGATTCAAAGATCTGGGAGTGAGAGAGTAAGATTCACCTCCCTGTGAGGAGAAAGTCAGATAGGGATCTGACAAGGGACAAAACTGAAACAATTTATCTTAAAGCTCTTCACTGCATTTATTTTTCAGTCTAGAATCAAGCACCACATCAAGTTGCATGAAACAGACTGAGAGTTCTGATGGTTTGAGGACAAAGAGAGGCCACAGAAAACAGAAATAAAAGAAAAGAAAGTAAATTGGCAATGTCAAACTTACTTGTAATTCAGGGTCAAGGAGCCAGAGCAACAAAAGCTGAAGTGCTGGGTTAGCATCTAGCTTAGTTTCAGGTCTTGTGCTGTGATAAAATACTCTAACAAAAGCAACTTAATGGAGAAAGGATTTGCTCTGGCTCACAGTTCAAGGATGTTACAGTGTATCACGACAAGGACATCAAGGCAGCGGGAACTTGAAGTACCTGGTCACATCACATCTATAACCAGGAATCAGAAAGACGAATGAATGCAAGTGCTCCGCTTGCTTTCTCCATCGTATACAATCCAAGATCCCTGCCCTGGGAAAGATCCTACCATTAAGAGGGTCTTAATCAAATAATGTAATAAAGGTAATCCCCACAGGCCTGCCTAGAGGCCCCTCTCCTACCATTCATGCCAAACATCACAGCATTATATTATAAATCGGGCAGATTTGTGTGTGTGTGTGTGTGTGTGTGTGTGTGTGTGTGTGTGTGTGTGTAGGATTAAGGCAGAGGGAACTGCATTATGTTAGTTAAAAATGGCTTCTATGGAGGCTGGGAAATATCACAGTGGCAGAGGGCTTGCCTGGTTATACATGAGGCCTTGGGTTCAATCTCCAGCACCACCAAAGAGGGGGAAAAAAGTTTAGACTATTTTCTCATTGTGGTGACCACATATTTGACAAGAAGCAGTTTAAGTGGGGGTTTATCCTGTTTACAGCTTCAGAGGTCATTGTGTCGTGCAGGGAAGGCACAGCAGTGGAGAAACAAAGGCCAGGTAGTCACACTGCATAACGGGAAAAGGGATGTGACTATAAAGCTTCAAGTCTACCCCCAGTGACCCACTTCCTCCAAGGATCTGCCTCCTAAAGGTTCTTCAGCTTTTCCAAACAGCACCATCAGCTGAAGACTACATGTTCAAACGTGAGCTTATGGGGGACATTTCACATTCAAACCACAGCAGTTCCTGTCTTTCTACTCCTGATGTCTCAGGACAGATGAACAAGCTAATCTAAACTTGATGAAATGGATCTTTAGCATGAGTGACTCCATTTCGAGTCTTAGCCAGGCCTGTTGAGGACTGTTGCAAAAGCTTGGCCCCAAACAATGGCCTCCTGTAATACTTACTCTTTTTTATTTTATTTATGTGTGTATTGTGTGTGTACTCACATGCATGCCGGTGCTTATAGAGGCCAGAAGAGGTTGTCAGATCCCCTGGAGCTGGAGTTGCAGGTGGTTGGGAGACACTCAATGTGGGTGTTGGAAAATGAACTCCAGGCCTCTAGCGGAGCACCAAGTGCTCTTAACCACTGACCCATTTCTCCAGCCCTCCTGTAATAGTTACCTAACAATTCTTAGTCCACAAACTCATGGCTCCAAGGAATACCCCTTCCCCTCTTTCTATATTCTTCCTAAGTTCTGACCTTGAGGGCTTCTTTTTACTGATTTATCCTTTTTTATTTCAAAAAATGAAAATATTAGTTCTTGGCTTTTTCTGTAATTTTTTTCAAGGCACCAGAAAGGATGGAAGACAGACCTCTTGTCATTTGACCTTAAAGGTAACCTTGAGAAACCTATTGGCAATCTTCTCCCACTTCGGTTACCTCCCATGGACCCAGCAGATCCTTCTACATTGGGACCAACCTAAAGCCCAGAAATCCGTACCAGGTACTATGATTTGGGTCCATGTTCCCCAAAGGTCCATGTATCGATGGCTTGGTCCCCAGGGTGGTGGTACTGGAGATTCTGTGGGCTTTTCAAAGTCCTTAGGTCATGGAGGGGGCATGCCTTTGAAGAGGATCATGGGGCCTCAGTCTCTCTCAGATTTCTTATTTGAAGTGATTTGCTCTACCATACACTCCTGCTGTGATTCCATCCTTGTCAGGGTAGCACAGAAAAGGGCGCCTTATCTTGGACTGAAGCATTCAGAGCCATGAGCCAAAATAAACTCTTTCTCTTTATAAGTTGCTTCAGATAATTTGTTATGACATCACTAGCTGATTAATCCACCAGGGTTAAGTACCTCATATTTAGTGTAATACCACCTTTCCAAAGGAACTATTAGGAAGCAAGCAAAGGTCTTTCTGTTCATAGAAGCTACAGGCATCTCTCAGCATCTTCAGAATCTACTCCCATCCACCTACACAAAGAGAAAATAATTTTCATTGCCCTGAAGATGACCAACAAGGATGTAAGCTGTTTCCAGAAGTAATGTATTATACATACATCATGTAATTAACATTGGTTAAAATCACAGTAGCGGTTTGGGCAGCAGTTCATACTGAAATACCGTGGGCACGCGGGGATCTTGGAGCGCCAGCTGCTGGCGTGGCGCCGCCACTGGGGTGCGCGGGTTTCGCTTACCGCGTTGCTGAGACAGGTCCCTGGCTCTCCGAGGCTACCCGAACTGGCGACTCTGTGGGTCGCTGTCAGCTGCCGGTCAGGTTCTGTTCCAAGCTGCCGGAAACTCCCTCTATGTTCGCGATCTGTCCGCCACCGGATCACGAGGGGAGGTGCAGGAACAGCAAAAGCAAGATCTTCGCAAGTGGTTGCTGATGGAAGGACAGCCGCCTCCGGGGAGATTGTATCACAGGTGCAGTGAGACACAGCTTCAGACAGACTCAGTGATACAGCTCGTGATACAGCTCCGATTTATTAGGGTGAAAACCAGAAGATTTATAGTGTGGAGGCAGTAGCAAAAGCTTCAGCTGATAGGTGCTCCTGGGATGCCCCATTTACATGTGGTGGTGGGCTTCTATCAGGCTGTCAGACAGTGCCTGATTATCACACAGGAAAAAGCTGGCAGTTTCTGTGCCAGAGGTCATGTATCTGTGACGGCCACTTCAAAGTGAGTCAGGAAGAGAATAGAAGGCCCCCCGCTGAGAAGAGGAGTCCCTCCATTTGTGCCCGGCCGGCTTGAGGGTATCCGGACATGGAGAGACTGTGATCCTAAAACAGCAGGGGTCCCCAACAAAATACATTCAGATTTCTGTAGTTAAATATGTTTCTATTCACCCAACATGGATAAGCAAAGAGAAAAATAATCTATAGGTATCCAAATCAAGTTTGGCCAACAAATAAGTTTGGGGGCTTCTGAATTTTTAAAATCTTTTTGAGACAGGGTCTCCCTGTAGTCCCAGCTGGCCTGGAACTCACTATGTAGATCAGGTTGGCTTTGATCGCACAGAGATCCACCTGCCTTTGCCTCCCAAGTGCTGAGATTAAAGTCGTGTGCCACCACACCATGCTGCTTTCCGGATTCTTAAGCACAAGAAGAGATTGTGGATCAGTTGAATGTGAGTAAGTAAGGTACAAGTAGGATGTCACCCAATTCCTCTACAGTGGAAAGAAAAAAGAAGGCATTGTTCAAGACAAGTAAGATGTGTACTGAGCTCATGTAGGAGGAAGTCTTGAACAAAGACTGAAGAACGCATCAAATTCATAAGATCTGAAAAGAAAAGGTACCCATGTGAGGATAAAAAGTCAGTTATGCTCAACATCATTTGCCACGAGGAAAGCAAACCATAACACTATCTACCTGCTAAATTTTCCCACACCAAAACCCTCCATTTTCACAAGAATAACATTAAATTGCACTTGACAGATGTACAAAGTACCTGACCATTATTCCTCGAAAATGTCAATGTCTTCAAAAATCAAGAGCCTAGATATATAGTTCAGGGGTACAGCACTCAGCTGGCATGTACATGCAATCCCCCCACCACCTAAACAAACAAAAATCCTCAAACCCAAAATGCACAGAAAATGTAAGAAAGTAGCAAGAGGCATCCTTGGGTTCTCAAATTATGGATCTTTCAAAATGGCAAGAGGAATTTTTTAAATTATTTATTTAATAACCATATAATTAGAAGAGGCATTTCCTTACAACAGCATCAACATATTCAATGACAATTTCCAGAGCTAAGATGCATCTCTTTCAAAATTGGCTGTAAATTTTTAGGTTTATAGTTGAATTAATACAGTTATACAATATTGTACTCTGTATAAACCCTATAAGATGTAAAATTAAATGAGGTTTTAAACTTTAAAAAAGATCTCCATTTCATTATTAAAATACAGTTTCATACAGAAAAATTCATTTTTAATACAATTGATGCTAAGATGCACATAAATTTCTAATCTCTATATATCTAATTATTACTAGTCAGAGTCGGTTATTTTCTGAGCTCCTTGACATCTGAACATGGATATAAAGTCATCAGGCAGATTTCAATGGTAATGTTTTTCACATCTACTAATTATTAAGGAGCAAATTTTTATGCTTTGAAGAATTATTTTTTTTCTTTTTTTAACAATTTATTTATACACCCACTTCCCAGATAGCACCCTCCCATAGCCTCCCCCCTCCCACCTTAGAGCCCTTATACTCTGGTATCCCTGCTACTGTCTGCTGTGTTGTCGGCACCCCCAGCCATTCCCCACTATTTGCCCTTCTGGTGAATCTAGTCAGCCTATCTAGAGGTCTCTGTTTTAGGAGGGTCAGCTGTTCCTCATCTAGCAGTAATCAGTTGTCTGTATTCCTTTGGATAAGATTGGGGTTTGCTGTTCATTTTCCCAGTTATATGCTGGGTTATTATCTGGGAGTCCCTTTGGCCACAGCTGGGTTACTATCTGAGAATCCCTTTGGCCGCCATGGCCAACAACTCAAAAGAAGGTATCACTTGTCTGGCATTGTTGCTTGTTATGTAGCCTTTAGCTATACATATGGACTCTTAGGAAAGTACGTTGGCCCATTTAATCTTTGGTTATCTTTTCCTTTGAGGTGTTGAAGGCCATACAGGTGGTCCAGATAAACTGATTTATTTTTACTCTTAAGGTCGTTTGAGGATCTATTCGTCAGGGGTCACATGGGCTTGGGAGGAGCCCCTGGTTCCTTTCTTTTACCACTTCCACCTATGTGAAGATAAGTCAAAGGTCCTCCTCAACCATGGTTGACTTTGCTTGGAAGCATGGAGGAAATGATTCCTCTGTGTTGACCCTCCTCTTTATAGACTGGACACTGGTTCAAGTCCATCTGGTGGGGTCTCCTTGGCATCCTTGATCAAGAGGACAGGTGACCCACCACCATTATAGGACCTTTTGAGAGATGCTCATAGTCCCCTGAAACTAGTCAACCTAGGAGGGCAAGGAGCAAAAAGTGTCCTTTATGTCCCTCTGACCAAATTAGTATAGGCCTCAAAGTATGTCTGTTAAACACCCAAGAAGGTTAGTTCCATCAGTCTTGTATTTTTAATTACTGTGTGTCATGTAGATAAATCGTGGGCAATGACCAGTTGTTCTCAGATAAAACTTACCTAGACATATATTTCTTGATCTGCTATGTATAATTTGTCAGTACGTTGTAGGAATAATACGGTTCTCTCTGGTTTTCAAAACTAGCTAGGCAATGTTTATCTCTCACATTGTCTCACCCCTCCATCGTGGTTTTCCCACTTAAGGTGCCCGCATTTACCCCCCTTCTCCCTTACTAAAACCCTTCTCCTATGGCCCTACGTCTCTTGAGCTCCTTCTTTCCCTTTATCCCCTAGGTTCCTTGTATATCCTTCCCTCCACCCTCCCTTAAACTAACCCAATTTTTATCCCTATCTCCCTTATTAAGGCCTGTATCCTACTGTTCTTCTCTTTCAGGTTATTTCTTTTCCTTTACCTCCCTATTTCCTTTCCATTATCCTGGTTCCTGTGGTTATGTCTGGTTG